>NC_016088.4:4039543-4339543 GCF_000004515.6 Glycine max | reverse complement strand
TAGACTCTTTATTCAATGTTGATGACTTTGAAACTTTGAATTGAACTGTGTACCCTTTGCAAATATGTTGAATTTGCTTAATTTCAGACATTACAGCTCAAAATGCATGACTCTTACTTTATTATCATAGTAACATTTATTTTGTATTTTTATTTTTTTTATTCATAGGAATAATCGAAGATCATATCAAGTCAAAAGATTTATAATAACTCAAAATTTTTCAACTAACTTACTTAAACTTTCTTAATATTTTACATTTTAAATTTAAAATAACTTTTAAATAAATAAAGTTGCAACAACATAGCCTGAGATAAAAACAACTTGGACAACAATTTTGAAAATACTCTCGCAATTAATTTGATTCCATTTACTTTGCAGCTGCAGCTGCTGCAGCAGTCCATTTTAGCTGAAGAATCTTGGCAAACTCAACAAGCTTATCAGTCTCTGGAAGAATGCCCTTCACAGCAGGATCAGCAGCAAACGTTTCAGCCCATTGGGTCAAACCAGGGTGCTTCTTTTCATCAAGCAATTTTCTTCCACTCATCTCCTCTATGACTCTCATCCAACTCAAGAAGCTCCCAAAACCAATGTCAATGAATCCAATGCTATCTCCTCCGAAATAGGCCTTCCCTTCACTGTACTTGTTGAACACTTCTTCCAACCTCTCAAGCCCTTCTTCTGCTTGCTCAAAGTGTGGCTTCTTTGCCTCATCATCTTCAGCCACTAGAACACTTCTCAAGGACGTAAACCACTACTCCCAGTAGAAAAAAACACACAAAAAATAATTAGATAAATAACTTTATTAATTGTATATAATAAAAGAACAAATGATGCATGCACCAACCCGAGGCCAGAAAAGTTATTAAGCAGTTCAGGATTATCACACCATTTACATGTGTATTATCCCAACTAATATCTACATAACCCATTTAAGTTTTATAGTTTACCTAAAAGAATTAACAACGTAGTGTCACGGGTGAAGATTAGTGAGGATTATAACGTTTTTAGTTCGAAGGCTCAAAAGTATCTTCAACAAGAAAAATTGAAAAAGTATCTTGTTTGGTTTTCAGTTGAGCCTAATTGTAAAGAGTTTTGTCACAATTTTGCCTTGAAACTTAATTTGAAACTTAAGTAAAAGGAGAGTCGCTTTTATAAACTTAATTTGTAAAATAAGATTCATCTAAACTTAAGTTTACAAGCTTTAATAAAACATAATTTATAATATTGATTAAAGATATTAATTTTTATAATAATTATCTTAAATAAAAGTCATGTGATTAATGATTTCTAATTGATTCACATTGTAAACCTTTTTTCCATTGTTAGAAATTAAACTCTTCATATAAATTATTTGTGACATTAGTTAGTAGGAATAAGAATAACATAAAACCAAAAGGAGTACCTTCTCATCAATGTAGGCAAACCAAAATCGAGCATTAGCACGATCATAAGCATTTTGTGGAAGGATGGAGGGAACATTAGTCCAAGCCTCATCAATGTACTCAACTATGATTGCAGATTCACAAATGACTTTATCTCCATGGAAGAAAACTGGGATTTTCTTGTGCACAGGGTTGGACTTAAGAAGCAGGTCACTTTTGGGATTCAAGGTCTCTTCAACAACCTCATATTCTAGACCCTTGAGGTTAAGGGCAATCTGCACCCTCAGGGCAAATGGGCTGAACCAGCCTCCCAAAAGCTTCAAGTCTTCGCTTTTAGACATCACAATAAGAAGTTTTACAAGGGGGCAAAGTTGTGTTTGTTTTGTTGGGGCTATATTTGCTATGGAACGAGGCTTTTATGTATGTGAAGGGAAGGAAGGTGTGAGATGATAACATTTTTGTGGTATGCAGCATGCCAGCTACTAACAATCAATTCGAAAAGTTGGACGGTGGACATAACTGCGTTTGGGACACAATAAATCAGAATGTTATTACAAATTGGGAGGGCTAACTCTATTGTCTATTCATTAAGCAGGCCAGAGTTGATGTGAGGTTCACATTTTCCCGAACCTCAATATTATTACAAAAACCAGAATATAAATCACCACTAATTTGAATAAATCTATTTTCTGATTCGTAATATTTGAATTTGAGTCTTACTCAACATAAATTAAACTTCTTATGTTTTGACTAATAAACATTGATTGACATGTGGTACTTTTGGCTAATGAGTTTGAGATTTCATGTACTAATAAACTAGCTAGCAAGTGTACCTATAGGTAAAAAAAATATTCTTACATGTAATTTTGGTTCTCTATTTCTTTAAATTTATAGTTTTGGTCTTTTTATTTTAAAATAGATATATTTAATCTTTCTATTTTTTAAAATCTGCAATTTTAATTCTTTTATTTTAAAATAGATACATTTAACCTTTTATTTTTTATAAAATCTGTGATTTTGATCCTTCTATTAAACTGAAAGCATTGATGATTAAGAGGTTAATGTTGACTATGATGTAAATTAAATAAATAATCTCATGTCACGTCATTAAATTTTAATCACATTATTAATTTTTGAACAATCAACACCTTTTGAATTGATGGAAGAATCAAAATTACGAATTTTATAAAACTAGATAACTAAATATTTTTATTTTAAATAAGGGGACTAAGATTATATATTTTGAAAAATATGAGGATAAAATGTCTTTATTTTAAAATAGGGAGAAAAATATTGTGGATTTTATGTACTAATAAATTTTTTTCTGGTTAAAGTCTCTCAATTTTTTTTTCATTAAGATTTTATAAAAATAATGGATTGAAACTTTTGTTCAGGAACTAAAAATTTAAATTTTTAAAAATTAAAAGATTTTGACCAGTTAAATAAAAATTTAGAGACTAAAAATATTAATGTAAAAAAGTTAAAGAATTTTAATCAGTCAAATAAAAATTTATGAACTAAAAATTTATTATCGAAAAAATTTAAGTACTAAAAAACTTAGTTAAAAAAAAAAAAAACTAGTAAGTGTACATGTGCATTGGTTACTATTCATACAATAGGTGAGCAATGTGATTGCGTTATTTAAAATGACTAATTGTATGTTACCTTCGTTTTCATTTCAACCATTGCTCTTCTTGTAGTTATTCAAAATGTGACTTGCTACCTTCATTTGTTACTAGGTTTGGGGGAGATTTCAGATTGGTTGTGCCATTTTTTTAAATTCAAAGTGTACCATTACTTCGTGGAAGCATGCGTTACCATTACTTTTTTTTCCTCTAACATTCACATAGTTAGCGATTGTAACCGTTAATATTAGACCTTTTTAAACCATTAATGAAGTTCTTTTTATGCTATTGCCTCCGTTAAATTGTGCTCCAAAAAATAGTCCCAAGATGCAGAAAAAAAATATCTATGCCATGAATGAGTCAAGCATATAAGGTAAAATACCGGCTTGCTTGATCAACTTGATCGCAGGAAGTGAGTCTGAGTGACATTTGATACTATCAAATGAAGTGCTGGGTGAGGTTAATGGCGAAAGGTTTGAGAGTAGTAAATGGAAAGAACAAGGCCTGTGTAACAAAGAGCACATATATGTTTTTTTTTTTCCTTTCTCCTATCTTCCCTGTGTTGAATATTTTTATTTCTTTATTTAATGTGGACTTATTTTTTTTAATGATAATTATATTAGTTTTTATATTTAGTACATTATATTTTAAGTCATGAAATTAAATGAGTTCATTACTTCATTACACTAAAGAGTGAATACTTTTGTTGATATGTTTTGATATAATGGGAATCACATTAAAGTGAATAAATAAGAAACATTGATTATGGTATGGGATATTTTAATTACAAAAGTTTTATTAAGATATTAAGAAACTTAGGTGGAAGAAAATTCATACAATCACAAATATTCTTATTTAGTTGTTCATGATCATGATTATCACGAGTCTTTTAAATCAATAAGGTGATTAATCAATATAGATATATGTATTTATTATAATCCTCAAGAAAAATATACCGTAGATCCTGGTATTTATAGGATGTTTGGTGGCTAAGATATATAACAGGATATCATAAGATAATATAATTATCTTATCATCTTATAATATGTTATTTGTTGCGCCAATGATAGCATTATCATGTTGTTTATCCTATCTGGTTGTTCTAGTGTATTTTTTTTTTCCTGATGGAGAAACAAGTTAAAAAAAGCTATTAAAAAATGCCTAGATGTGAGCGGAGAGGAATCATAATTTTGATGGTTAATATTGTTGTAGCATAAATTCTAGCATTTGTTTTTAATTCATGGCATGTTTGATAGGAGAAATGTTTTTTCATTTCTGAGAATCAGAAATATTGAGAATTATATTTTCCGTGGATGAATAAAAATTGTTTGATTGATCATTGAAATTTTTTAGATAAATTTTCTAGAAACTAAAGAATTATATATATTTTTTACCAATTAAATTATTTATCATATTTATATAATTTAATAAAAAATAATATGATGTTTTTATGGTAGCAAAAGAAAAATTAAACTCAGAAAAGATTCTCACTTTTCCCATAGGAAATTTTTTGTAGAAAACTGATTAAAAAATATTTTCAGAAAACAATTTTTCCCAATTTTTTTTTAAAAAAATACATATTAAACATGAAAATTTTATGATATCTGGAAACCAAAATCTTTCCTCATACCAAACTCTCCCTAAGTAAACTTTAAGCCAAAATAAAGTTAATTAGAACAAACAAACATAGGCTACCAGTGGAAAAAAAAAAACTTAAACAACTTCGAAATTCCATGTCATCTTGCAACTAATATAATTCCATTTACTTTGCAGCATATTTTTTATAAGAGCCTTGGCAAACTCAATAAGTTTGTCTGTCTGTGGTAGAAGGCCCTTTACAACTGGATCAACAAACGTTTCAGCCCATTTAGCCAAAGCAGGGTTCTTCACTTCATCAAGCACTTTTCTTCCATTCATCTCGTCCAACTCAAAAAGCTCCCAAAAGCAATGTCAATAATTTAAATTGTATCCCCTCCAAAATAGGCCTTTCCTTCATTGCACTTGTTGAACACTTCTTCCATCCTCTCAAGTACTTCTTCCATTTCCACAAAGTGTAGCTTCTTTGCCTCCTCATCTTCAGCCAATAGAATATTAAATATGGACTTAAACCACTACTTCCAGTACAAAAATAAAAAAACCCCATAAATATTAGTACTTATTCAATGAAAATCACATGAATGTTTCTACCTTATGATGATAAGCTTTTCCTGCAACTTTCTAAAATAAATTAATTAAAAAAAAACTTATGAAAGGGTCACTGGTAACAACAAAACCCTTAATTTAACTGATTACATAATATCTTAAGTTCAATTAATTTTCAGGCTAAAATTAAACTTTTATTCTTCATCTTTCTTTTTTTCAATTTAGTTTTTAAATTTAAACAGCTTTATTTTAATCTCTTAAAATATCCGTGTTAGACCAAATTCATCATAATATTATTATTATTATTATTAGGTTTAGTTTTGGTTAACATCACAAATGTCCATCAAACATCAAACATGACATCTTTCTTTATATATCACGTGTCATAAAAATTTTGACCAAGTGTCGTAGTAATAAAATGACAGAATGACCAACTTGGTCTAATAAAAACACATGCTTTAAGAGATCACGGTAAAACTTTATAAATAAGAGACTTATTTTAACATTAAGAATAAGCAAAGCCAGAAGGAGTAAAGACACAGAAATATAAATACCTTGTCATCGAGGCAAGCAACCCAAAATCGGGCATTAGCTCGGTCATAAGCATTTGGTGGAAGGAGGGAGGAAGCATTGAACCAAACCTCATCTATGTACTCAACTATGATTGCAGATTCACATGACTTTATTTCCATGGAAGATAACTGGGATTTTCTTGTGCACTGGGTTGGACTTAAGAAGCAGGTCACTTTTGAGATTCAAGATCTCTTCAACAACCTCACAATCTAACCCCTTTTAGATTAAGGGCAATCTGCACCCTCAGGGTAAATGGACTGAACCAAGCACCCAAAAGCCTTAAGTCGTTTTTAGCCATTACTATTCACTATAAGAGATCAAAATTTGTTTTGTTTGGTTACTCACCAAGAACTGATCAGGCGTTATAACATTGTGGAATACGTAGCCACTAACAATCAACTCAAATAGTTGAGCAGTGCACAACTGTGTTTGGGACAATAATTCAAGTGGGGATTGTACTGCGGTTTAATGAACATAGCCAGAATTGGCGTGATCTTTTGTTTTTCTTTCTGTACCTCAATATTAAAAATCCATAGAATAATAATGATCCACGATGGCCATGCTTTTTGAACCTTTGAGATAAAAAGAAAGGCTTAAATTTAAATATACTTTTAGTTCCTGATAAATACATTTTTTGTGTTTGGTGCTGATAAATTTTTTTTTCGGATTGGATCTCTAATATTTCAAAAATTTTGCCTTAGATTTTTATCGTTAGTCTGTAATCGTTAACTGCCTACATCATTGTTAATCGGCCACGCGGGCATACCACCTGTGGTGTCAATTGTGATTTTTCTTTGACTGGGATTACAAGTGAAAAAAATAATTTTTTTAATTAAAAACGACGTTATTCTGCTAGCTCCTTCTTCCTCTTTTCTGTAACCTCTCCACGCACCACCGCCACCATCGAACAACAACCCACACCCAGAACATCCTTTCTTCTCCGGTTGCAAATACAAGCCCAAAACATCTAACTTCCTCGGAACTCCACTCGGATTTCCTCAAAAGGGAATCGAAAAGGACATCGAAAATTGCAAAAAAAATAGAGGAACTTACAGAGTTGTTGTTCGATGTGGAGGGGTTGGTGGTGAAGAGGACTGAAAGGGGTGGCAACGAAAAGAAGAGAAAATATGACAGAGAAGAAGATCTGAAACAAGAACAAGCTACCAAAACTAGAACCACCTCTGCCTCCTCTCGTGGCAATGGAAAGAAGAGAAAATATGACAGAGATGTGAAGGGGTTGGTGGTGGTTTCAGATTTGGTGTGTAGTGATTCGGAGGACAAAACGGTGCGTATTTGGAGAGGGGTTCAAAAGGAGTAATTGTGTTTAGCTGATGCACACTTTCACGACGTCGTTTTGTACCTTTTTTTCTTCTTCTTAAAATCCACGTGTAGTCCTAGTTAGAAAGATCACATGTGACATCACACGTAACATATTTGTGTGGCCGATTAACGACCACATAGACATTAACGATTACGGACTATTTGTGTGGTCGATTAACAACCACATAGACATTAACGATTACGGACCAACGATAAAGATCTAAGGCAAAATTTTTGAAATATTAGGAACTGAATTTGAAAGAAAAATTTATTAAGGACCAAACGTAAAAAACATATATTTCAGGGATCAAAAGTATATTTAACCCAAAAGAAAAAAAAGTGTAAATATAATTGATATTTTTTTTGGGTAACGTAAATATATAATTGATATGGGATAACATTTTTGGTCGGGAAGTTCTAAGGATTAAAATGAAAGGTAAAAGCTTTTCATTTGATCCAGCAAAGGAGGAACATACAACCTATTTCACTCAAGTCACACCCACGGAATTCAAGCACAAGAGACTTGGTCATTGTCATCTTGAAAGAATGCTAAACATGAAAAAAAGGAAATATGCAAAAGAAAATTTGAAGAAGTTTCAAATGGAGGAATACAAATCTGTTAGCACACCAATGAATCAAAAAGAGAAGTTTAACAAGGAAGAAGGTGTTGATAACATTGATGAAGAATATTATAGGAGCTTGATTGGATGTCTAATGTATCTCACTACAACAAGGCCAAACATTCTATTTTCTCAAAAGAATAAAATTGGAATTTTTGTTGACAATCAAGTAGCCATTGCTATTGCAAACAATTCCGTGTGTCATGGGAAGACTAAACATTTCAACATCAAAGTCTACTATTTGATAAAGATGCAACAAAGTGGAGAAGTGAACTTGATTTACTGCAAGTCTAAAGATCAACTGGCTGACATGTTTACAAAATCACTACCTATCAATAAACTTGAACTCAAAGAATTGGAGTTTGCAGTTCCAAAAGTAAGGAGGAGTGTTGAAGATATACTTTTGTAAGTGCATAATATTTTATTTTTTTTAGTTTTTAAAATAGGATTTAGTAAATAAGTTGATTTTCTATATTTTAGGAGTAAGACAGTTTTAATGGATTAGCTTAGTCAATAAGTGGTTGCTATCTTTAAGGAGCAAGTTAGTTTTAATATTCTGTTTTGCTAATATCTTGTTATGTAATTAGTTTATCTTTTGTTATTTATTATATTGCTGCTGAGAACAATTTGAATTAGAATAGAATAATTTTATTTCCTCTTCTCTCTTCTCTTCTCTGTTTTTTATAATTTCCTCCAAAAAATCAACATTTTCTTTTTTCTGGCCCTCATGATTCAAAAACCAGAATAAATCACCACTAATTTGAATAAAAGTCTTGACAATATACGTTATAATTTTTTTTAAACTATATGCATTTTATTTGAGTTGGCATAATAAATTTGTTTTTAAGGTTTTATTAAGAGAAAATAATAATAAAAATTGCAAGACATAAAATGATAGTTTTAAACAAATAACTGAGTCCTCATCACATCTTTTTACTGTGTTTTAAAATTGCAAGACATAATGTACCTTGTGTTATGCAGACGCTGAGTTCTCATGACATCTTCTTACTGTTTTTTTGCCAAACATGTGGCTTTGGCTTGCTGGTACCACTCAATGCTCTTTTTCTGCTTCAAACATGACTGATCTTTGTGCAGCATGTAACAATCAGGGGGGGAGTGCAAACTAAGCAATTTTTCATGGCTGCTGTTACTTACATTGTCTCCATTGTATGGTACTGCAGAAATAAGGCCAAATTTGACAATGTAGCTATCAGTTTAGACTAGGCCAAAAACAATTTTGAATCTGGTGGTGAACCTCCGTTCTAGCTCAATGCAATCATCCATTTAAGATTACAAATTTTAAAAGCATTCAACTTGGACATTCATTCAGGAAAGACTCCTTCTATAATTCAAGTAGATTGGCTTCCTCCTCAACATAACTAGATTAAGTGCAACACGGATTGGCTTCTTGTGAGTATTTTTTGAGACAAAAGTGTTGTGTTCCTTGGCTGCTTCTGTACTTATCTAGGGATTTCTCCTGTCTTCAATGCTGAACTCACTGGTGCTATGCTTGCTACTGAATTAGCCATCGAAAAAGGATGGACTAATCTGGTTTCGTAGTGATTTAGAAATAGATGGTTAAACTATATAGAATTAAATTAGAAAGATTAATTTTAGATACTCACATTTTTAGAGAAGAAAATTAAATTGGCCTATTTTGACATTCATGTACAGAAATTTACTTGGTGGAAAACCCTCCCTAGCTTTATATGGGAGGACTTTCTTCGCAATAGGTATGTATTGCATTTCTTTAGGTTCAAGTAACTTGTCCTGGGTGAGGTTTATGCCACCAAGTTTTTTATTTTTATTTTCTTGCCTTTATAATAAATTTGGTTGTGCTGCATCTTAGCACTCCTTTTTGCTAAATAAAAAAACAGGAGACATGAACTACAAACAAGAGAGAGAGACTCAGTTGCTAGCAGAGACAACCTAGACCTTTTAAAGTAACTTTTAAGCCAACATAAAGTTAGAACAAACATAGTCTACAAGGGAAAAAAAATGAAAAGTAAAACTTCACAATTTCAAGCCCAAGTAATCTAGCAATTAATTTCATTTACTTTGCAGCTGCAGCAGCCCATTTTTGCTTACGAATTTTGGCAAACTCAATAAGCTTTTGAGTCTCTGGAAGAACACCCTTCACAGCAGGATCAGCAGAAAACTTATCAGCCCATTTAGCCAAAGCAGGGTTTTTTGCTTCATCAAACACTTTTCTTCCATTCATCTCCTCTATCACTCTCACCCAACCCCAAAGGCTCCCAAAAGCAATGTCAATAATTCCAATTGTATCTCCTCCAAAATAAGCCCTTCCTTCACTGCACTTGTTGAACACTTCTTCCATCCTCTCAAGAGCTTCTTCCATTCTCACAAAGTGTGGCTTCTTTGCCTCATCATCTTGATCAGCCGCTTCAGCCAAAATAGTATTCCTTATGGACGTATACCACTACTCCCAGTACAAAAAAAATACACCAAAAAGATCAGTACTTATTCAATAAATTAAAATCACATGAAAGCTTATAACTTATGATGACAATTAAGCTTTTCATATATGCAACTTAATTACTAAAACAAATCAAAAAAACTTATGAGAAAACCACATAACTTAACGAAACAAACAATTAAGTGTTACTCAATAACTTAAGTTCAATTAATATAAATTAGGCAAATGATATCCGGTGCCCTTAAGGCTGGTTAAAAAATAAAAAATAAATATTTTTATTAGGATGCAAAAATTTATACTATGACTTTTTTTTTACGTTCCTCTGTTACCACAATAAATTATTGCTAACATTAGTTAGTAGGAATAACTGAATAAGAATAACATTTAATGATCATGCTGGCAGAGATTGTCATCTAATCATACATAATTATGGATGTAAAATTTAAGATAATTATTATAAAAGTTATAACATTATCATACATGATAGTCAGTAATTGAATGATAATGTAAAATTATTTTAAATTAGGGAAAACTTTTTTTCTAGTAAGAATAAGCAAAACCAACTGGGAGTAAAGACCCAGAAATACAAATACCTTGTCATCGATGTAAGAAACCCAAAATCGGGCATTAGCTCGGTCATAAGCATTTTGTGGAAGGATGGAGAGAGCATTGTTGGACCAAACCTCATCTATGTACTCTACTATGATTGCAGATTCACATATGACTTTATCTCCATGGAGTAGAACTGGGATTTTCTTGTGCACAGGGTTGGACTTAAGAAGCAGATCACTTTTGGGATTCAAGGTCTCTTCAACAACCTCATAATCTAGACCCTTGAGGTTAAGGGCAATCTGCACCCTCAGGGCATATGGACTGAACCAAGCACCCAAAAGCCTCAACTCGTTTTTAGCCATTTCTATTCACTATATCAGATCAAAATGCACTGTGTTACTTAACAGGAAATGAGGCGTTTTATGTATATGAAAGAAAGAAGGTGAGATAAAATTTTGGGATGCATCAGATAACAATCAACTCAACAAGTTGAACGGTGACACGTACAACAGTGGTCGCGACACAATAATTCAAGTGGGGCGGACCAATTGTATCATTTGATCTTACGTTAGCACAGCACAGATATCTATTGTACCAATTATTAATAGTTATAAAAGTATTATTTTATTTTTACTATTTTAAAATATTTTAAATTTTCTCCTGAGTTATGTTATTGGTTAATTTAAAAAGATATACTAAAACAATTATTGGAAGAGTTATGAACACGAAATCCAAAATTAATTTTGTTTCAGAGTTAAAATGTTCAAAATTAAATAAAAGAAAAATGGTAGGAAAATTAACAAATAATCATTTTGTAGGCTTTCCTATTTAGTATTCTTGAAGATGTAAATACATGAAATTCTTTCTTGATTATTGAAATAAAAAACACCTCAGCAAATTAATTACAACTTCAAATATATAAGATTCAGGTATGCACACCTAATACTGCTCTTCATCCTTTACTGGATCTACTTCCGAGTGATAGATTAATTATATAAGTTCGGATGCAAAAAATAGACTTCAAATAAGGGATACAGAACATTTTGATGCACACATAAAACTTTTAATTTTAAAATTTTCATTTGATTTAATAATTATTTTTTTTTACCATGATTGGATTCAAATTAGAACCTTTTTTTCGAGGAAGATTGAAACTTGTAACCTCATGCATATTAATAAAAAAATTATTTGATTTGAGTTAATTTAGTAACAATGAAATAATAAAAAAATGACTTTAGTCATCACTGGTATAATAATATTGTATTAATACTCTACAGGAACATGCTGAAACATATTTTTGCTTTTTTTCTTCAAAAAACAGTAGTTAAGAGCTCCCCTAGGGTTTCGATTAGAGATACGGGCCAAAATGATACGACCATGGGTCAATCCACTAAGAACCTAAGTGAAAGATGCTGGAGAAGGGGTCTAGTGGTTGTGATGCAAACATCTTGGAATTCCAAGCAGAAGGAATTGGTAGTAAGGATAAGTCTTATATGGATTCTTTGCTATCAGTGGGCTTCTTCCAATGTTAGCAATAAAATGTTAGTTTCTGATTTTTGGTTAAATGAATTTTTCTATTTTGATTAATATGGTCAATTATTGACCTATTATTTAGGGATGTGGTGCCATGTGTTTTTTTGTTTTTGATCGTAAGGCTATAAAGCCAAAAGTTTGCAATTTGAATAAATAACATGAGATTTCACAAAAACAAAAAAAACCTTATCTTTGTGTTCACAATTGGTGCGAGAATTTTATTGAGTGTGAGAGAAACAGTTGTGGGTGAGTTTGTGAGCGCACCTATGAGTGAAAGAGACCAACAACCCCCTTTATAGAAAAGAAGAAGAAACATGGCAGAATCGAACAACAACAAAAATGTGCAACCTGCAATCCTTATATTTGATGGGCATTATGATCATTGGGCGAAACTCATGGAGAATTTTCTTCGCTCTAAGGAGTATTGGCATTTGGTAGAGCATGGGATCTCCATTGTTACAAATAAAACAACTGCATCAGAAGCTGAACTTAAGGCCATGGAAGAACAACAACTGAATGACATGAAGATAAAGAACTATCTATATCAAGCCATCGATCGTGAAATTTTAGATACTATTCTTAATGATGATACATCCAAAGACATTTGGGACTCTATGAAACAAAAATTTCAAGGGTCTACAAGGGTGAAAAGAGCACAATTGCAAGCTTTGCGTCAAGAATTTGAAATGTTGCAAATGAAGGAAGATGAAACAGTGAATTCATACTTTGCCCGCACCTTGAAAATTGCTAAAAGTATGAAGGCGTGTGAAGAAAGAATGCGAGAGAACATTATTGCTGCAAAAATCTTGCGGTCCATGATTCCGAAATTTAATTATGTTGTGTGCTTGATTGAAGCATCCAATAATTTGGACACTATGACGATCGATCGATGAACTATAGAGTAGTCTTTTAGTTCATGAGCAAAGGATGGTGTGTCATGAAAAGGATGAATAGGCATTGCATATTACACATGAAGATAGGGGAGGAAGAGGACGAGGACGAGGAAGAGGTTCTTTCCGTGGCAGAGGAAGAGGGAGACAATCAATCAACGAAGCTGAAATTGAATGCTTCAAGTGTCACAAACTTGGACATTTTCAATATGAATGTCCTATCTGGGAAAAAATTAAATTATGCTGAGGTGGAAGACAAGGTAAATTAGGAGGATAAACTCTTGCTAATGGCTTATCTTGATTTTAAGCAAGGAACGACAGAGGAATGGTTTCTCGACTCCAGGTGTAGCAACCACATGAGTGGTAACAAAGACTGGTTCTCAGAATTAGATGAGAACTTTAGACATGCAGTAAAACTTGGCAATGACACTCGAATAGTTGTAAAGGGGAAATGAAGTGTCCGATTGAATGTTAATGGAGTCACACATGTAATCTCACATGTGTACTACGTTCCAAAACTGAAGAACAATTTACTAAGCATAAGACAACTCCAAGAGAAAGACTTGTCTATACTAATTCAGAACGGGAGTGTAAAGTCTCTCATCCTGAAAGAGGACAGATTCTGGAAATAGAAATGAAGGGAAATAAGATGTTTGTACTAACAACTACCAAGGCACCCTTGAATTCAACATGTTTTTAGATGGAACTAGAGGAAGGGTCACAGCTTTGGCACAACCGATTTGGTCACTTAAGCTATAGTGGCTTGAAGACACTTTCCTCCAAACAAATGGTGAATGGATTGCCTACTGTCAAAGTTCCAAGAGAGATCTGTACGCACTGTTTGGTTGGGAAGCAGCATCGAAAGCCTATGCCTAGGAAAAGCCTATGGAGAGCATCAAACAAACTTCAACTTGTGCATGCAGACATATGTGGACCTATCAATCCAATATCAAGCAGCAACAAGAGGTATATTTTGAGTTTCATAGATGATTTCTCCCACAAAATCTAGCTTTATTTCCTGAATGAAAAATCAGAAACCTTTTCACTCTTTAAAAGGTTCAAGGTGCTGGTTGAAAAGGAAGTTGGTGTAAGCATTGGATGTTTGAGGACAAATAGAGGAGGTGAATTCACTTCAAATGAATTTGGTGAATTTTGTAAAAACCATGGCATACGTAGGCAGCTGACTGTAGCCTACACACCTCAGCAAAATGGAGTTGTTGAGAGGAAGAACAAAACGGTTATGAATATGGTGCGATCTATGTTGGTTGGAAAACAAGTTCCTAAAATATTTTGGGTCAAAGCTACAAGGTGGTGTGTTCATATTCTGAACAGAAATCCTACAACAGTCGTACAAAACAAAACTCACGAAGAAGCATGGAGTGGAGTGAAGCCTACTGTTGATTACTTTCAAGTATTTGGATGTTTGGCTCATGTCTATATACCAGATCAACACCGAGTAAAACTGGATGATAAAAGAAAGAAATATGTTCTCCTAGGAGTAAGTGATGAATCTAAAGCATATAGATTATTTGATCCTATCAACAAAAAGGTTTTAATCAGCAAAGATGTGGTTTTTGAGGAACAAACAGGTTGGAATTGGAAGCAGAATGCAAAAGAACATCAACAGGATACTCTAGAGTGGGGAGATAATGAAGAGTATGTGAGTGATTCTAAAGAACAGTCTGAAGAAAATGTTGTGGAAAGTACTAGTGCTTAAGAAATCTAAGATCAAAATGAAGATGATGAGAACAGTTCTATAGGTACTGATACTTATCCTAATGACTCTCATATTATTAATTATAATACTCAAGTTGAAGGGGGGGGGGGGGTTACAAGGAATAGGAGAGAACCAGTTTGGATGAAAGATTACGAAAGAGGAGAAGGTCTATCAGATGATAATGGCCTAAATGTAATGATGGTCACCGAGGATGACCCAATCTCATTTGAGGAAGCTATTAAAAGTGAGAAGTGGAGAAATGCAATGATGAAAGAGATGGAATCAATAGAGAAAAACATGAATTGGGAGCTGACTGATCTACCAAGAGGAGTAAAGCCAATTGGAGTCAAATAGATCTTCAAAACCAAATTTAAAGAGACTGGAGAAATAGACAAGTTCAAAGCCAGGTTATTAGCTAAAGGGTATGTGCAACAATATGGAGTGGATTACACAGAGGTATTTGCCCTGGTGGCCAGGCTTGACACAATTCGCTTAATACTTTCTATAGCAGCACAATATAGCTGGAATGTATTTCAGCTAGATGTGAAGAGTGCCTTTCTTCACGATGAACTTAAAGAGGAGATCTATGTGTAGCAACCAAATGGTTTTGTGAAAAAGGGTGAAGAAAAAAAAAGTTTACAAGTTAAAAAAGGCACTTTATGGCCTTAAACAAGCACCGAGAGCTTGGTACAACAAAATAGAGGCCTATTTTGTTCGAAATGGATTTGATAGATGCCTTTGTGAACATACACTGTTTACAAAATCAAAGGAGGGAGGTAAAATTTTAATTTTAAGTCTCTATGTAGATGACTGAATATATATTGCAAATGATAGAAGTATGTGTGATGAGTTTAGATGATCCATGATGACAGAATTTGATATGTTAGATTTAGGCAAAAATGAAGTACTTTCTTGGTATTGAAGTTGTGCAGAATTCAAGTGGAATATTTATGTTAGGGGAAATATGCTCAAGAAGTGTTGTCACGTGTTGGCATGGAAAATGTAATGTAGTCAAGAATCCAATTGTTCCAGGCATAAGATTGTCAAAAAATGATGTAGGAACCAAAGTTGATGCAACTTTGTTCAAATAAGTAGTTGGCAGTCTTATGTATTTGACTGCAACTCGGCCAAATTTAATGTATGGAGTAAGCTTGATCAGCAGGTTTATGTGCAGTCCCACTGAATCTCACTGGTTTGCAGCCAAAAGAATACTAAGGTACTTGAAAGGAATAACTGAACTAGGCATCTACTACAAGAAAGGGGAAAACGCAAAGATTGTAGCATATTCTAATAGTGATTTTGCTGGGGATATAGATGATAGAAGAAGTGCTTCTGGATTTGTATTTTTATTTGGCTCTGGAGCAGTCTCATGGTCCTCAAAGAAACAACCAGTAGTCACATTATCCACCATAGAAGCTGAGTATATAGTTGTTGCCTCTTGTGTGTGTCAATGTATTTGGGTTCAAAGAGTGTTGGAGAAGCTGAGCCTTGAAGAACAGAAGAACACACTGATTCTATGTGACAAAAATTCCACGATACAATTATCAAAGAATCCAGTGTTTCATGGGAGGAGCAAACATATAGACATTAAATTTCATTTTTTAAGAGACTTAGTGAAAGAAAGAATGATCAAGTTAAGTTACTGTAGCTCACAGACTTAGGTTGCTGATATAATGACCAAGCGACTCAAGTTAGAGCAATTCTCAAAGCTGCGGAGGATTAGGCATGTTGAAAACTGCAGAGATAAACTAAATGCCACTACATCTAGTTTAAGGGAGGGAGTGTTAGCAATAAAATGTTAGTTTATGTTTTGATTAATATGGTCAACTGTTGACCTATTATTTAGGGATATAATGCCATGTGTTTAGAAAACCGCCCACGAATTCATACGTGGAGTTAGTGGGTGCAGAGTCAATTTTTTTGTTTTTGATTGTAAGGCTATAAAGACAAAAAGTCTGCAATTTGAATGAATAACATGAGATTTCACAAAAACAAAGAAAACCTTACCTTTGTGTTCACACTTCCAAGGTTATGATCATGAAGAACCCATGGGTGAAAAGGACCCGCGTGGTGTGGAGGAAAGTGGCAAGGAGAAAGATATGGTGGACCAAGGAAATTTTGTTTCATGCCCGGTAGTTCCAATATCAGACTCATAATTCGCTCAATGGTATGCCCTATGGAAAGGCTTCCTTGTTTTTCATGTCCTAGGGAAAAGTGTTAGATTCAAGTTTATTGAGTACGAGCTTCAAAGGGATTGGGAAAAAGCTAGAAAGATATGTGTTGTTGACATGTCAGATGGCTTTTTCTTGGTACAATTCATTGCAGAAGATGATTATAAGCATGCTCTATTTGATGGTCCATGGATGATTACAGACCATTATATTATTGTCCAAAGATGGAGGTCAACTTTTTTAGAAAGCATGAAAATGATGAAGAAAGTGGTTGTTTGGGTAAGGTTTCCCCGTTTGCCAATGGAACTATACCATGGTACGTTTCTTCAAATGGCGGGGTCAATGTTGGAAATTGTCTTGAAAATTGATAAGTTTACGTCAATTCATTCAAGAGGGAAATTCTTGAGAATCTATGTTGAGGTTGATCTGTAGAAACAACTTGTGTCAAGGATTGAAGCAAGAGGGCGTATGTACTTTGTGGAGTACGAGGGATTACTAGTGATATGTTTCTAGTGTGGGAGATATGGTCATAAGGCGATATAATGTACTAATCAAGGAAAAGGCATTGCAGAGAAGGTGAATAATGGTAGTGATTATACAACTCTGGTGGAAACACCACCAATAGCCATGCTTGTTGCAACAGAGGGAGTTAATGGAGACAAAACCATTAATGTTGGTATCAATATTAACACTAACGGGGCCACTAATGATGGGGAGAATGTAATTGAAACTGTGGTTACCGAAATTAAAATGGATACACAACCCCATGATTTTAGCCCAATGGATAACACTAACATGTTCCTCAATGCGATTATAATGTTATTATGAAGTGTAAAGTGATGGCATTGGGTTGTGAGCTATGAACTGTACAATCACACAACTGTAAAACCCTTTAAGGACGATGAGTTAATGCGCAATGAGTATTGTAATGGGATCCATTGTGGGAATCCAACGAGTTGAATCACTTTGAGACACGACGAGTTAAAATGATTTTGAAAATAATTGAGTAGTTGCGTGTATTGCATAGTTCAAACTCTAGTGACACATATATGATTTTAAATGTTTATTTAATGAGATGATTAGTCATATGAACATAACATATTAATATTATTACTATGTGATATGTATATGATGCATGAGGCGTGATAACATGATGTCTTGGGATTATGATAGTGTGATAAACTGTGTAAATGACAAGTTGAGTATATGTTAAATTGTGAGATCACACGTATATTGAGATGTTGTATGCATTGAGTTATGAGTTATAAATCATACAATCACACGACTGTAAGATCCTTTAAGGGTGACGAGTTGAATCACTTTGAGGCACGATGTGTTAAAATTATTTTGAGAACAATTGATGAGTTGTGTGTTTTGTATAATTCATAGATGGAGTCTGCGCGCTAAAATGTTTTTTGGGTTAGACCTAAATCAGAAGGGAGAGGCCCTAACGGACTCTTCGGAGTCTAGACCTTGGGGGTAATGAAATATATCTGGTTTGAGTGCTCCTTTAAGCATGTGCTAATCTCATGTGGTTTGAGCATTCTCGTAAAATAATATGACCCTGACTAGTCTCCCTATGATTTTACCTAGTGAGAGTGACCTGACTTACCAGTGAGTGGTCTGTCATGTCATATACTCATAGGCGCCCGACGAGGTTTTTCATTGACATGGTACCACATTACATATAGGATTGAGTTTTAATGTATTTGTTGCATAACGCCTGTGTAATGACCATTGTGACTTGTTATGTGATGGTGTGTAATGGATTGTGTAAATGTGAGATGTGGTATTGTATTTGAGATGTGTTGTCTTGAATATGTGATTAATCGTGAAGGCGTGGAATGTGATTTGTGATTAAATTATAGGACAAGTGATGTTACGTGTTGAGTGTTGAAATGATGTGAACTGTGCCAAAGTCGAGCCTTGTTATATTTATATTGTTGTTATAATTATATTATTGTTATATTTATATCATACTTGTATGCTTTTGTTTATCTCTATTTGTTGAGAAATGTGATGACTCACTCCCTATGTGTTGTTTGTGTTTGGATCCTGTGATGATCTCGAACCTTGTGTTAGTGAGAGCAGATGACTAGTTGAATTGCTTTAAGGAACCTCGTGCTAGAAAACACCAAGACACAATGCTCTAATAGAATGTGATATTGGGGCATGAGTTTCTATTTTAATTGCATGATGTTCTGAACATGTTATTTTACTTTATTTTATTTTGCTACTTAACTAGAGTTTTTTTTGTAAACTTGAACGACCTTATTTTGAGCCAGAAATATTTCTAGAAATTTTTATTTGGTAACAATGAAATGAATGTGGATCTTTTATCCATGTGAATTTACTTACGATTTTATTGAATAAAATTGATTTAATTATATTTCACTTTTTATATGTTTTTTTTCATTTATATGTATGTTGAGGTAGATGGTGTCACATAAAAAATTAGTTTCGAATATCTACCATCAATCATGCGATCTTCAAAGATGAAATGAAGATTTTAAATGAAATTTTAAAGTACATTAAAGGTATTTAAAATTTTATTTTACATTCTAAATTATCAAAATTAATAATAAAATATTCAAAATTACTTACTAGAGATATTGAAAGTTATAAAAAAATATAAAATATTATTGGGAGACACTTTCACGATTTTTCACTTTTGTTCATTCATTGAAAAAAGATTATAGTGTAATTTGTATTCATTTATAGATAAATACATAGTTAACACAAGAGAATAATTAAAGATCCATTAAAACTGACTTAGTGGTGGAGGATTTGGATAACTTGATATCTTAAGTTTTAATCTCATTTTTGCTATTATAAAAAGAAAGAAAAAATATAAAGAGAGGATAAAAGAATAGTTCAAGCATCTTAAAAGAGAGGAGTACGTGTAGTTTATTTTGTTTTCATTGCACGTATATTTTTTGTAGTGAGCTTCTAGATCTGAGCAATTCAAAGATATAATATGGAAATTGTTAAGCAAAACTTATCACATATAGAGAAAATCTTCAGCAAGAATTGGTGCCAACAAAGAATAAACGTGCATGTGATGTCGAGAAGATTCACATGGAGAACCAGTAGAAATATTGTATCAGGACCATTGACTACATAAGAAATATTCATATAATTAACTTGGGTTCGGTAGTAGGAGATGGATAACAGAATCTGCGGTAAACAAATAAAGTGGAAAGATATGATTATAGATGAGATAAAAAAATGTAAATATAGATGAATATATTCTCTTAAAAGTTATTTGCATTTTAAATATTCTTCCTTCCACCAACTTTAGTCCAAATGTCTGCAGGCGCGATGTAATTGATTAGTGGATGATATATAATTGGATAGTAATAACAAGAAAAAAATACAGGGATTGGAGAAAAGTATAAATGTAATCATTACTACATTATTCTATTCATATATTTTAGTTTTATTCCCTTTTACTTGTTATAATTAAGCAACAAGTGCGTCGGCAATCATCGTAAGCCTTCAAAAGCATAAACGTTTGGCCAAGCTTGTTTTGGGGACTGAAGAGTGAAGAGTGAAGAGTGAAGAAGTAGGTATCTATTGATTCTTTTATGAAATCTTTCCTTATTATTTATATAAAAGTAATAACAAATAATAAACATCAATCCTAAAATATTTGGAAAAAAAAGTGTTCTATAAAATTACACATTACACACTTTATAGATTTTAAAAAATTGAATTGTAGGTCGACCCTTTTAACTCGCAGGTCTAACTAATTTAATCCAATATCTAAATGTACTAAACCAAAGAAAGCTTACATTTAAACAGTATAAGTTTTTCTTGATCCTAATCTACGCGAATGAAGGTTTATATATGCCCAGCTTTTATTTAGAAATGAGAAATACTCAACGTACATACATTTGTTTCTTCTTCTAGCCTACTTTTACCTCATTTGTCTTTCTCTCATTCTCTTTTCATATAATTTATTTGTAACATCTATCATTTCATTTTATTTTTCTCTCTTTATCTTTCTCTTATTTTCACTCATACATCCAAAAAATGGAGTTTATGTTTATTATTCGCTTTAGATATAGTATAATGAAAGCCAAAGGTTTTAGACTCCAAGCACATTTGCCTGTGACTTGTGTAAGGTCGTAACGTGGCTGCTCGAGCACATGATCATGTGATTTCTTAGTGAGAGATTTGAAACAATTAATGTGCTCTAACATCTTATCAATTTTTTCACTTTAAATTAAACACAATATATGAAGGTGGAGATCGGCCAGAAGAAAAATAAAGCCCGTTCCATCATAATTCTAGTATGGTACTGACAAAAAACACTGATGATAACTAGTAGATCACCGAACCATCTAATTAATCTTTAATCTAATACTAATAAAAGAATGGACAAAACTTATATATTACTTTAAGTGTTTTTGGTGTTGTTTCCTTATCAGAATTTGAGTTTCATTTTAGTAATTAACATAATAGATGTTTGCAGATGAAACTTTAATTTTTATGAAACACAAAACTAAAACATTTATGAACCTCCATGTAAGTTTTATCCTTAAATAAAATATATAACAAAATGTTAAATAGCATATCATGACAAAAGATCTAACTCATTAGGTAAAGTGCACGAGTTATTATAAATTCTGTAGTATTTATCTTCAATGTCTATGGATAAAAAAATAGCATACCGTGAAAAGTGTTAAGGAAATTCTTACACAACAAAAACTCAAGTTCCTTATACCTTCTTCTCAGAAAGTCATTATTCATCTGCTAGCTAGCTAGAGGCTAGAACCCTTCAAACAATTCAATAAATAGTTAACACCAGCATCAAACTTATTAGTCCCTCATCTTCTTGCTTCACCACTTTCCGTATCCCTCAGCTTCACAACAACAATGGATTTCACTTACCCTTCACTTCTCTCCATTTTCCTTCTCCTACTACTTCCTTCTCTGATCTCATCACAAATCTGCCAGAAAAACTGTGGCAAAGAAACTGTCAAGTACCCTTTTGGCAGTGGTCCTGGTTGTGGAGACCCTCGTTTCCAACCACATGTGACATGTAGCAACCAAAAGCTCACATTCACCACTCACACAGGCTCCTACCCTGTTACCTCAATTGACTACACCAACCAAGTCATATACATCTCAGATCCCACCATGTCAACATGCTCTTGCACTGTCCCTAGCAAAGGCTTTGGCCTTAACTGGGATGCACCATTTACCTTTGCTGATAGCACCATCTTTGCTCTAGTAGATTGCTCAATGAACTCATCATCCATATGCCAATCAAATGGCTATGATGATGGGAGCAATTCTAAGCTTTTATGTGATCAAGGGACACCAATTTGTAGTCTTCTATATTCATGCAGACCTATTAGCACCATCAACCTTCCAATCTCAACGTGCTGCGTTTACACGCCGGTTAATCTCGGTCCGGCTTTTGAGATGGATCTGCAGAAGCTGCAATGCCCTTCTTACACGGGGTTCTACAACTTCAATGATCAACAAACGGATCCTGAAAAGTGGAACTATGGAATAGCACTCAAATACAAGTTCAGTGTCACAAATGACTATCCTGGCTCGTGTGATGCGTGTGAAAGGAGCCATGGTGTGTGTGGGTATGGTGGAGCCTATAACTCGTTTGTCTGCAATTGTCCTAATGGGATTAACACTACAACAGATTGTTTCTTCATATCATCTTATAACAAGGGTTTTAGAAATGGTAAGCAGAATTGTCCCTTATTATCTCTTGTCAATTGTAGCCTTATCTATTATTTAAAGCTTGTTCGGGTAAACTTATTTGTCAGTACTTATTGGAGAAGAAAATAAAGATGAAATGAATTTAACTCTAATAAATTAAAATTGACTTATGCACTTAACTTTTATAGAAACTCTTTCATCTAACTTTTCCAAGAGTTAAAGTGCACAAGTTAATTTTAGCTTACGAGAAAAACTCAATTCATTTTTTCTTTTTCCCTTTGATTATTTACGGAAAAATTTATCTAAACAATACCTTATTCATTTGTAATGAGCAACACTAAAATTGTTTTGGCCCTTCTGTTTTCAGGGGTTGCTTGGTTGATCTATCCTGTAGCATGGTTTCTTGTTTGGTTTTTCTTGTAAGTTATCTTGGATGGTACTTCTACAATCTAGCTCGTGACCCAGCAAGTAACAAATCAAAATATTTCTGAAGGTTGTGACAAGTTTTATTGTTGGGAACTTTCGTGGTTTGGGGGGAAATTATGTCTGACTTTCATGGTTTGGGGGCAAATTATGTATGACTTTCTCGGGTTAAAGAATTTGGCCTTTAATTAATGGTGTCCTACTGTGGCAGATGTGTGCACATGCAACCTGTAATGTGAATCTCCTCTCAGTTCATTTATGTTCAGAATTCAGTGAATGCCAATTTTATTTTTTTATGGAATTTATAATAGATTGCTTGCATGTCAATTACCATAGTTCAAGTGGTAAAGAGTTTGATTCCTCTTATAACGATTTAATTTGGAGTTTAAGTAATTTTCGATGTAAAAGATAGACATTAGATAGCTTTCCTCTCTCACTGGATCTATACGACTTCTATTAGTCGTAGCCTAAGTAAATTAATTCAACAACCAACAAATTCTGTTCCCAGAAGTGTCTATCAAAAAAATTAAAAACACTTTATAAAAGAAGTAAAATCTGACTCTGTAATGTTTATATATCAAAAGCATTAAGTTGCAGCTGTTATACACTTGACATATAAAAAGAAAATATAAAAAAAAAAACATTTTTCAACCAGAGTCTTTGACTCAGACCCTAAGGTATTGTCACAACTCACAAACTTCAGTCCATTAAATTGACTACAGAATTTATTCTCGATCTAAGATTTAATCATAAGTAAAGTTTCTTATCTCTCTAAACATATGTTCTGCAGCAAAGGAAACCATGACTTTCCCCACAATTGAACCACACTCTTTGCTAAAAATATTAGCATGATATATAGAAACCAGTTGAGCAGTAAAAAATCACGATTAGGACGTAAAAATTATAATTTTTAGCTTTTTAAAATCACATCTCAAAATATGAGACCAAAAGTACTATAAATAACATTAACTCAACTCAATTTTGACCATATGAATTTTTTGCACCTCATTTTTAAAAAAAATAAAGGTAAGCAATTATGTTATATATAAAGGTGGAAGCTTCGTGGGCCATCATCAGCAATTGAGTTAGTGATATACAGCCAGTACATTAGTGAATCTCTAAAGTGTGAACATGTAGAAGTAGAAGACTAGGAGCCTGTTTGGATCTAAGGTTAGAAGTGTTTTTAAGAGTTTATTTATTAAAAAATAATCTATATTTCTAATAGAAAAAATGTCAAAAGTATTTATGATTTGTATCCAAACAGATCTTAGGTGGATTGGTAAAAACAATATGGGATATGGAATGGAATTCCCAGCCTTTAGTCTCTATCCACTAACAAAGAATCTCCAACTTTATCAAGACCCTTTTTTGCTTTTTCTCTATTACCTGAGAAGGTGCAGCAAGCTTTAAGCCTACATGTTTATTCTCACAGCAATAGGGCACTGGCCTCACGGTTAGAAGTTTCATATATAAAGCACCGAACCGATTAAGATATACATCTAGAAAGTACGGATATGATTAATATATATAGCACATACACAAGAATGCCACAAATTTTGACACACTTATAACAG
Source organism: Glycine max (assembly GCF_000004515.6). Taxonomy (NCBI): domain Eukaryota; kingdom Viridiplantae; phylum Streptophyta; class Magnoliopsida; order Fabales; family Fabaceae; genus Glycine; species Glycine max. The sequence goes on along the minus strand of NC_016088.4, from coordinate 4,314,896 downwards.
AACATATAAAATTATCTTGTTTAGATAAATTTCTCAAATCCTTATAAGAAAAAAATACAGCAAATAAGTTTTTTTTTATAAACTAATTTGTAAAAATTTTCTCATTAATTTTTCTAAAAATAAATTTCAATTTACACGAGTCAATTTTAATTTATGAAAAAAGTTTATTTTATTTTTTTCTTATTTTTTATAAGTACATATGAATAAATTTATCCAAACAAAGCTATAAAATTAATTTTAAAATCTAAAGAGCGGATTAATGTCTTAAATATAAACATGAATTATTATAAATACAATAAAATTTATAATTCATCAAGTTATTTTTTCATGTATTAGTATAAAAATTAAAAATAAAGAATTATAATACACAATTAAAAATATTCAACCTGAATAAATGTTCAAAAACAGCAAATGTGTGGATACATGAATGTTTTAACTTAATTAATGATTTTAACTTTGTGTCATAAGTATATACTGTGTAATTATATTAAATATTTAAAAAGAGAAATTTGATGTCAAAAAGCAATAAATTATTGTTCATCAATTAAAAAAGATCACTGATGGCAATTTTAAGAATTATGTTGAATAAATATGGTTAAAGTTAAAATTAAATTTACCTTTTCATAATATTAAAAATTAATTTAAGTAATAATATAGATATTAGATATATTCTACTTAATGGTGTTCCAAGATTTCCCACTTGAGTTCTTGCCTTGGAGTTTTTGGGTCATTATGAAAACCTTTTGTTTTTTAGGTTCACATGTTAACATTTATCTTATTCACTGGCACATAATTTATACTTGAGACTATAAGTGCAGGATAACAAGTTCTACTGTCTCGCTCCTATTTCGTCCTTGTTTCCATCTTAAGTAACACAGATTTTTGTGATTGTTTGGAGATAATAAATCATACTGTTTGGCACAAAGCAATAATACATTATATATGTTATGATTTGATATTTTACTTCTATTCTTTGGTTCTTTCTTTGGTATTTTCTCATAGGCTTATTGATATTAAGAAACTAAATACAAAATCAATTAGCAAAATATAAGAATTAAGAAAATCAAGTAATTCGAGACAAGACACAAAATACCTCTTCACGGTGAAGACAGCAACTTCTTTAATGCATGAAAGAACATAGGAAAATGAAGTCAAAGCAGAAAAAAGTAATTTTATTCTGCTTCTGCACAATTTTGCTCTACGTTACAAACCATAGGTTTGTTCCTTTACCTGCTCCTGTAGTATCCAACTTTAACTCTATCTAAGATGATATACCTACACCATCTATTCTTTTAGCTAAAGGAGGGTGGGTGATGGATCAAAATAGGGGGGAACCATAAGCATAGAAACATGGCACAAGCATCCTCACCATTTCAAAGTAACCCTCCCCCCCACCAAAAAAAAAAGTGCTTTTATATACTGAGATATATATTATGATCATAGAACTTGCCTAGTTAGCTGTGCATGTTTCTTTTTCCCTTGTTGTACACATCACCTATACCTACCCTCATTTTGTCATCTCATGTTGCAACAGAGTGGTTTTCCTTGATGTTGCAATTTTTCCCACATGCATGTCATTTGTCTTGGTGATTGGTAGTGTGCAGTGTAGTACTCTTCAAAGCACCCAAATTGGCAGAACTTCAAGTTGTGCACATACTCCACTGGTCTTGTGCTGTTGAACTGCTCCACCCACATTCCCATGCTCACATCCTCCATTTTGAATAACTGCACCACGTCAAAAATTGGTTAAGTGTGTCATCAACAGCCAACAACTTCCTTCAGTGTATGTCAGAAAACAAACTGAGATATTAATAAATCCATATGCATGAATGCAGGTGTGTTCACACATACACCAAAGTAGAGAGGTAGAGATTGGCAGATAGAAACCAGGAATAGATGAAAAAAGATGGTTTGCAAACATACTTTTAATTTGCGCTTCTCAAATTCAGATACAATGAACTGAGCTATGTCAGCTGAGACTATGTAACCTGGACCATTAGCATAGATGGGATATTCTTCCTCTACCCATTCCTGAAAGTTAAGGGCAAAGAAAAAATAAACAAACATAGGTCAGAAGTGCCTCCACAAAGTGAACATGAGATGACAATCTAGAGTCACAGAAGAAACTGCAAGTCCATAACAACAAATGCCATAATTTCAATGTGTGAAAGTTGAAGTCATTGAATTGAAAGCATATTATGTGAAAGTTGAAACTCTGCCTGTCATACACCAAAATGGAAAGGCTAATCTGTTAGTAAACATTTATTAATCATCCAATCAGAATATCACTGCAAGCTCAAAAAATAAGTTGCAGAATTTTAGTTGATGACCAAGAAACTCAAATGTTTCAACTATCAGAGAATTTGTCAGAGACAACAATGCCAAATGGAAGTCTTAAACCATTAAATAAAGCTGACCACTGTTCATATTTATTAATCTCATATGATATAGACAAATAGTGGCACATAACAACCAACTCAAAAAACACTAGTGGTATGGCACATAGTAAGATGACCACTATTTGAATTTAGATATACAGATTGATTAGTTTATACTATTTTACATATAAATGCTCAAGAATTTTAAAAAAAGAAATACTCAATTCATGACATGTTCATAATTAACAATAAAATGTCATAGGTTTTAAGCAAAACACACAAGCAAATAGCAATAAAATAAAAGTCAAGGAAATAAACAAAATTCAAAAAGACATTCATATTTCAAATACAAGGCATCTGTAACATTCAATAAAAAGTGAGAGTGGGTGTTGCACAGAGAAAAGAACACAGAAGGTTGAGGGATCAGAATAGGGGTGATCCGGAGTTTAGAGTGCAGAAATGAATGGAGGGTGGGTGTTGCCAGAAATACTACTGGAGACTAGAGATGGGTGGGTGACGATTGAACAGTGTGGGTGTTGTACAGTAGATAGAAGCATGGAAAATTACACCCAATTAGCAATTTTTTATATTTTAAAGAGGGACGGAAATCTCAACTTTGTCCCTAAGAAATCCCCCCAAAATGATGCTGTTTTGAGGGCACAAATTGATTGTTGAAAAGTCTCCCTCTAGTGCTGCAATGGCTGCTATTTGAAAATGGACCATTATTCAAACTTTGTAGTTTGCAGTGGCCCATGGCCACTCAACAACTATAACATAGTGCCCTATTGATAACTACGGCACCAGTAAATTGATTTTATATGAAAGGAAAAAAAAATATGAGCACCAGCATTCATAACACAAATAAAAGTGGTACTTAAAAAAAAAAAAAACTCAACCGCAAACAGTAAGCCTAAAACAAGTAATGGAAAGTTCAAATTCAGCTACACTGTTCAAAAGTAGACAAATCAACAAAATTAAATAATTAATTGGACCACTGATACAATATTTCATGATGATTACACACACATGGTATCAGTAGCTAACTGCATATGATAAATTGAAACAGATTTTAAAATATAGACAAGCACTTCAAAAAGAAGAGAAATCAAGATGAAATTCATACCTCATAAGTTACAGCCCATTTCCCATGGCGAAGAGGCCTGTGGTGATAATTCATATTTCCCATGTAGAGACTTCTACTTTGAATTTGTCTTGCTTCGTTTATGATAGAATCCACTCTGACAAATGTGTCATCATCACATTTCATGATATACTTAGAAGCCACAGTATGAATCTGCAACATGCACATTCAATAACTAACAGTCAGTGATAATGCAAGCTAAAAGAGAATAAAATATTAAAATGTGGGCATAAATAAGCAACATTAACTCATCTCCCATCACTCACCCCATATTCACAGATAGCTATGGTCTTCAACACAACAAGGTCATAATGATCCATGTATGGGACTATAATCATATCACCAAAATACTCTGCTTCTTTCTTTATGTCCACATTTATATCCTTCCTTGCATGCTATCATATGAGAAATGGAAAAATAGTAAGTACAAAGCATTATGTAATTGTGAATTTTTTATCATTATTTAGGAGTGGATGATGCAGTGACCCTTTACCAAGGCTACAAAAAATCGAGCCACAACATGTGAAGATTGGATTAGCTTATGCTGCATCCAGGACTTCCTCACTGCCATCCGTTCAGCAAAATGGTTTCCAGCAGAAAGGATACCAATGAAAAGCTCCACATTCATATTGCGAAGAGGAAGAGCTTTCCACTGAGGAAGCAATTCAAGATGCATCTGTGGAGCAAAGCTAGGATGTGATGTAGGTAAGGAAGCAGCAAATATAGAGTGCACATCAACATCCCCATTAATAGATAGTCCAGTAGCATCCTCAAGAGCAAATCCCTGCAAAATGTGAATATAACACAAACATATAAGAAAATACAATATTCCTGCATGCATACAGAAGGAGATATGATTTGGGTATGCACCGTGCGATAGGGAAAGGATGTCACATGCCTCCCATCCACACTAACATGGTAACCTTCCAAGCCAGCACTTATGGTGAGAACAAATAACTTGCCCTCAGCAAAAGGATATGGCCAGTCTACCGTCACCTTCTTTTTTCGCCCTATCAATCTGTTTAACCACCATGTCGCCTTCCACTCTTCAGAACGATTATTGTCATCACGAATCCACTTTTCACATTTCACATGTCCATCAACTTCACAAAAATAAGAAATTCAGCAAAGAGAGACAATGTCCCTTGAAATAAGACATGCAAAAGTAAAAAAAAAAATACAAAAAAAAGAGAAGCAAGCTTGCAAGATGTCCACATTCACAAAAGATAAGGAAAATGACCGTACAGAATGAAAATCTTCTCTTTTTTCTCCTTTTAATTTAAATTTGATCCCCAATAAAATTCATCAAGTCAGGCTTTCCATATAGCTGTCATCATAGTCAACAACAATAACAAACATCATATTTCACTAGGTGAGTTCAGCTACATGGATCACCCAATGACCTTCAATTCAGTTAAAGACCAAGTCATGATGGTCAAACTTTAATACTTTGGAAAAACACCACAGTTTAATAATGTTAAAAGATAGGATCAAAACTAGAGCCTTTTTCTTTTTTCCAACTCACAGCACAGACAGTCCCCACTCCAAAATCAACTCCAATGTAAAAGAGTGCCCCCTTTGTCAAAACCAACAGAAATTTTATCCCGCTGGGTGAGGACGTTGGGTCAACTACATGGATCACATAACGCCACTCAGCTCAGTTAAAAACCAAGTCATGATAGTCAACCTTTAATAATTTAGCAAAACACAACGATTCAATAATGTAAAAAGATGGGATCAAAACTAAAGCCTTTTTTTCCTTTTTCCAACTCACAGCACAGACAATCCCCACTTCAAAATCAACTCCAATGAACTAAAGGGTACCCCCGTTGTCATTTACAACAAAAACTCCAAAATCAACTTCCTAACCCCCAAAGTAACCGAATCTCCATACATATATAACAACCCCCTTATCCTAAAAGATTTGACATTAAACGTCAACACGCATTATCGTGGTGAAACTCCAATTCTAATCAGAGATCAACACCAAAAACACAAACAACAACACTACACCTAACTTTAAGTTTTATCCTATCCTAAATTCAATTAACAAACTCATGATGATAATAAACTAACAATGAACTAACAACACATTTTAAAAGCATATAAACAACAACCAACTAACCAGTTTCTTCATCCGCACGAGACTTCCACCCCTCACACCTGAGAGCAGAACCCCACTGCATCCTATAACAAGTGTTCTGCTCAATCACTGGCTTCCCACTCCAATCACCTCTCAGCCTCGGATTGAAATGCAGAATCCTCGGCGGCTCCTCCTTGTCCACGGCCTTCAAGCCTTGCAACTCCATCATGAACTGCGACACCATCACCGCCTCGCCCCCGTCCCTCACCACCGCAATCTTCGGGTCCCTCTCGGCGTGCGCCCACCGTGGCGTCCCCACCACCGTCACGTGCGACCAGAGCGTCAGCCCGCACGGCAGCACCATCACCCCCTTGTCGCGGAACCCCGCCCCGGACACCGACACCGAATTCGGGCACGAGTCCGACCCGTTTTCGACCTTAATTTTCACGAAGCTCTCCACTTCCCCCCAGAGCTTCTCCCCCGCGACCCACGCGTGCCGCGCCACCTTGTGCAGCTCCGAACCCTCCGAGAAGCTCTCGTTGAACCTCAAGGTGGAAACTTTCTCCAACTTCAGCCCTCTGGGTGCTCTAATTTCGACCCTGTTGTGTGATTCTTCGAGCAAGAGCGGCATGGGCATGGGCAATGCGTCGGTGAGGAAAACGGCGCCGTTTTCGGTACCTAGCCCGGCTCTGAAAGCGAGAGGGATTTCGAAGCTTATGAAGAGAAGGTAAAGGAGCATCACCACCATGAAAATCTGAAGCAGTGTCAGCCTGTTGGGTAGCACAAAGGGGTCTACTTTACTACTACCCCTCTTCATGGCGTTCTGTTCCGTTTCTCTGGGTTTGTTCAACTTTTTTCGAAGCTCGTAAATCCTAAGGAAGAGAGAACGGAACTTTGGGCAGGGAAGAAAAGTGGAAAAGCCTTCTTCTTCTTGTTGCAATCACATGCAGAAAACAGAGGGGAATGAATGAATGAATGAATGAAATTGAAGCTTTTGTTGTGTTTTGTGTATAAAGTTTTGAAGTGTTATTTATATTATTAATAATTTATTATTATTACTATGCCATGGAAAGTAAAGGGAGAGGAGATCGCAGTGGCTATGGCATGGAGCTGAAGGAGGTTAGCATCGTTCATTAGTTCAGTTTGGAAGCTGAAAACGACATCGTCAGAGGAATGGTGGGGTCCACACGACACTGCGATGCAGACATGGAATGCGGATTTCATAATCAGAATCTTTTATCCCAATTTTTTAATTTAATTTAACTGGTTTTGTAAATCAAAATTAACTTTTTTTATGAGTAGGAAAATTAACAAGAAACAAAAACTTGGAAGCATTTAAAAATTAGTACTAAATGTATGTACACTAACAAAAATGAATACCACTGCTGTATCAATTAATTGTATAAAAATATTAATATTAATTAGTATCATATCTCTCATCATGCACATCTATCTCATATCATATGTAAGATATATGTAAGATTGATGATTGAGTATAATACATAAATTATTGTAATTATTTTTTTATATTTGTTATCATATTTTTATAAATAAAAAAATATTATATCTTAAAAAAATGTAAGAAAGACAATTTTCTAGGATAAATTTTATTTATATGCAGTTAATTGTAAAATTAAAATTTTAAAAATGAAATATAATAAATTATGAGAGAAAGATAAAAAATTTTATATAAAATATAAAATATTTTATGAATACAGAACTATTTGGCTTTAAATATATATCTTGTGTGTCTCTAAATAGAATATGGCAAAAGTAAATATTGAAATTTTTTTTATTAAAATATTTATTATTTTCTAAATATAAAATATGATAAATTCTAATCATAGCTAAGAAATTAAAAAGAGAAAAAAATAATTGGATGTATAAAATTGTATTATGTATAATTTTTTTATAGTTCGTATCGTTATTATAATAAATATTTTTTTTTATTTTAGTTTCTTAATCAACAGGTAATACTCTACAAATATTTAATACTTAATTTTTAAAAATATTTAATACAGTTTGAATGTATTCACGCAATGTAAAAATCTTTAATTAATTGTGATATCAAACTTACCTTTCTTTGAATACAATTTTTTTAATTAATTAATTATGGCAAGAAACTTTCCTTTCATTGAATAGCCGCACAAGTGGCCATGAACCACACACACACCCCGTTCTCCTATTGCCATTTAGGTCGGTGGTTGTCAACTTTTCATTCTTTCATTCTTTCTCAAAGGAATATTATGGTTATCGTACTAATAAAATATGGGTTCCTTTGCACTTTAGTTAGTGTTATACTCTTTTTATATAAAAAAAATCATCCCAAAAAGTGTACTATTTATTATACTGAATACATAAATATTTTTTACTTGTATTCTTAAAATCTTAATAAATATTTTAAGGAGAAGTATTAGTATTAATTTGCTATAAAATATCTAGTTGTTTTTCTTGTGTATAAATATTACTTTAAAATAATATTTTTATTATTATGTTATTGACATGTAATATTTATTAGATTTATCGATGATTAATATTTATTAGATAATTTGATTAATTATCTTTAATAATATTTTTTATCCGTAAGACTTAAATCTAAGATCATGATTAAGAGAATTAAATCAAGTATAGGTCATCATAACAAACTTATATTTACTTAGAAGAAATTACAATTATTAATGAAAAAAAATGAAAGATTAAAATGGTTTTGGTTTGAGTGGAAGACCGTTTGAAGAAGGACTTGAATTAGAAGTGGCGTGGGTCGTGGTCGCACGATGTGTTAGTGATGTATTCATTCACTTTTTAGTATTGACTCGTCGCGTATGGATTTATTATAGCTCACGTTCAGGTTTGTACCATCTATACCTATTGGTACATCAAAGCATGTCTCCAAACCTATTATTCCTATCTCATTTACGAATTAGGAAAAGTTAAGATCAACCTAATATTGACGGGTCAATGAGATTTAAAATAAATTTTAAGAATATTTTTTTTATTAAAATATCATTAATTTTGATTTTTGGATTTTATCAACACTGTAATTTTAATCTATGAATTTAACGATAAAAATAATTTTTTTAAGAGATAAAAATTGGTTTCTTAAGATTGTAATTCGTTATGTACATTAGTTTCCTTTATTTTATTTTATTTTGAAGTTTAATAAATGTGTCTACATAATATGTTTGTATAGTTTGCATGTGTATGAAACTTTTTCAAAAAGTTTAAAGTTAAATATGAAAAGTTGTAAGTTCTCCTATTTAGTTGTGAACTCAAATTATCATATTAACTCTTGACAAAATTAAATATAAAAAGATTGAAATTACATGATAGAGTCCCTCAATATATGTCAAATTGAAGGTAATTGTCTTGTACCTACACAGGTACTAAGGTAAGTTCTTCCTCTCCGATGTAGTGTCGCTTCCTCTTTCTATTATGTGAACTCCTTTTTTAATGTGACAAAGGTGGATATATGAAAAAACACATCAACACTTAAGTTAGTCATATCCCTAAATATATTAAATGTGAGTAAAAAATAAGAATGAATAATGTGTATTACCTCTGGAATTTCACTCTTTATTATATACATATTAATGGGACTTGGATCCATGGGCCTTACTTTTAAGGTTAGTGTGGATGTTAATCCATGATTATCTACTGATGAGGTCTTAATGGTGATTATATTACTTTTAAGTAATTTTTTCCTCTTAATCCCTAATAAGCTCCCTGCATTGCTATAATTGAGGAGCGTTCAACCTTGAACAAGAGGGTGTTCTATTCTGGCTAAAGGGTGTTCATCAATTATAATTAAAGGTGTTTGGTTATGGGTGAGAGGATATCTATCGATCCTGGTGATATCATCCTTTTGAGATGGGTACATGTCTCTTCCACTTAGTAGGTTATACAAATAAAATTCTTTACCTTAATTATGTTCTTGAGTTTTTTCCTCTCTCAAAAGGAGTGCGAGAAAGGAAGATGAATTTCTATGAAAAATAAAATAAAAAAAGAATTAGAATAATTTGTCTAAAGTTTTATACCTCTCAAATGGATATATTTGGCTATTAGGGATATTAGACTAGACCATCAACTTTAGCCTTACAGGGTACATGAATTAGAAGATTCTCCATTAATTGAATCAAAGAAGTTTAGCACGAAGGTTTATTCCAACTTGCATAACTTGAATATTATTTTCCATAACTCTTAATTGTTTAACATTTATACACTGTTTGGCAGCAATAAAATAAATAGGATAGATGATAATAGGTAAGAGAGAAATGCACAAAGGAAAAAAAAACATGATAGATTTTTGGTTTGTTTGAATTGAGAAAAAAGTAAAATTGGAAAGAAATAATATTGGTGTTGTTTGGTTTAGGATGAATGAGAGGAGAGAAATAAGATTAAAAATAGAAATATTATTTTATTCCTATATTACATGTTCACAAATTATTATTGTATTTAGGATGGTGACGGGACAATATAAAAAATATTGAAAATCAAAAGAATCGTCACCAATATTTATTTAAGAAAAGATTAGAAAAAACCTTTAAAAGAAAATGATTTAAAAATCAAATTTTGGATTCAAGAATCAATCACATGGAGAAAATGTGTTAATACCCCTATGACATTCGTCCTAAAAGAGTTATTTTCTAATCAAATATGCAAATTTGAATAATTTTAAAATTATTTAATTTATCCCTCAAAACAAAAAAGAATATTTTTAATAAAATAAAAACTTTAGAAAAGAAATTTAAAAACAAAAGTGTCTTAGATATCAATGCACCAAAAACAGTGTATGCAACTTCCTATTATTCTTTCACATATCTACTTTAAAAACAAAATGCATAATTCACCAAAACAAAGAGATAGAAAACTAAAGAAAAGAAGGAAAAGACACGATCAAAGACTTGTCATACACACAGGGTCTAAGATTAGGAAGCTGAAGCTCACACGAGTAGTAAGTAATAAAATATAAAAAAGGAAGACGCATGGAACACAACAAGATTCAATTAACAGTAACCAAATTTTAGAAGTAGTGAAGCAAAACATAACGTACAGACTCAGCTATGCACACACATACATGAGCAGATGACATAAAAAAGACAATGGTAAAGACAAATGGAAAAACAAGGAACTGATCAGCTGCACACAAAAAAATAATGGATGTGTCACATATCATATATGTATATTGTTTGTGTGCAAGAATTATTTTTAAAAATTTAAGGTTAGATAAAATAAAGTTGTAAATTCTTCTATTTAATCCCTGAATTTGACATACGTACGTTGTTATATTAACTCCTAAATTTGACGAAATTAAAAAATAGTTTCTGAATTTGTATGTCATAGTTTACAATACTCCAAATATTTACTCATGTATGTTATCTAATTTAATGGAATTTCCTAGTTGGCACCTTAAGTACGTACCTTGATGACACACATGTAGAATGATCTTCATGTTCTAATAAGCAAGGACCAAGGTTCAACACCTTCATAGTACTGTTATATCTCTATTCTGTGTTGTTTATGACTACCATCTCCATTTCTGGGGTTCGAAAAGGTTTGAAACTAAAAGGACATCCCCCAACTTGAATAACAAATTAACCAATTTTAATATTTATTTTGTAGGCTTTCATCAAGATCTTGTTATTCTTCCTATGTACAATTTTGTACAACCTTAGAAAATTCTGAAACTACAAAAAGACTGGAATCACAGATTGATACATGTTAAATTGAAGGTAGATTTCACCACCACTTAGTAGGCTACACAAATGTGGAATCATCTACCCTGACCTTATTATTGAGTTTGTTTTAAAGAGAGTGTAAGAACCTAAGAAGGAAAGACAAATGCACTTGCTGATGTATTGTGTAGAAATTAAGTGATAGGCAACCTTGCCCACTTCCTTGAAACTAGGAGGGCCAATAATGAAGGAGTCTGATCAGGATCACGTAGCAATTGTAGAGAAAGCTTTGAAACCATGTACGAGGCCACTTTTAATACATGTTCAAGTTCATTCAACCTTGGCAAACAATATTAAGGAAAATCAAGATAATGATTCCCACTTGAGAACAATACAAAAGATGCTCAAGCAAGCAAAAAAATTTATTTCAGGAAATAATAACCCAATTAAGTGCAGATTGATTTTTCAAATAAAAAATTTAATCTCATAAATTAAATATTAATTAGCAAAAATTTCATTTAAAAAATTACTAATAGCTGTACTTCTTTGTATAATTTTTCTTCTTTGTCGTATGAAGATTTTTGAGACTTTAAAGATAGTACTTAGCTCTTCAAATGATTCGAATGAACGTCACAATATTTTCTAAGGGTAACACACATAGTGATTCTTCAGTCATTTAGTGAGTCAAATATTACCTTTAAATTAAAATCTCATAGATCCTCATACAACAAAGAAGTAGAATATTAAGAGTACCCTTGTGCAAGTACAAAAGAGATTTATACCATTAACACGTGAAAATAAAATAAAATAATTAAATTATAACTAATATATATACATATATGTCATTTATTTAAGATAAATAATAAATAATAATGTTTCTTGAGCACAACTTGTGCTTGAGTTTTATTCTTTAATAAAATTTGATCTCTTAGCTTTTAAAGAAAAACTTAAGATAAATAATAACATATTAATTTGATAGCAATCCAACATATTTATATTAAATATTTCAAATAAAATTTAAATATATCGTATACAATGATTATGAAATGTTTTAGTTTAGATAATTAAATAGACAGCATTACATTTACGAGTCCTATGAAATGGTTGCAGTGCATGTTTGTCGCGCCTCTCTTCTCTTTTGCATACACACAACATTCCCTAGTCCGTCACATCACATGTATCAATCTGATTATTATGACTTCCATTAGATTTTCTGCACTTTCATTTCGTCGATCATTAATCCTCCATAGCCAATTGGATTGAACCTTCTGCGGCAACGTGGTGTTTTCGCAATTGCATGCATACAACATAACATAGACAACCACGTACGACAACAACAACAACGTAAAATGGATCAGTCACCATTCCTGGCTCAGAGAGGATCTGTGTCATCCAGCCTTGGAAACTCTGCAGAACTTGATGCCAATCTCACACTCAGCGATAAGCTCAAGGTTTTCAAAAGCTCCACCTTTGATCCCAATAACTATGTTGCCTCCAAATCCCGCAGCATGAACGAGAAGGTCACTCTCTCTTTACCTTAACATTAATTTCATGTTTTTAATGAGTTCCATTGCAATATTGGATAAATGGGTCTATTTGTTGATGACTGATCATGTGTTGAATGAAAGAAAAATTCTATGGAATCCTTAGAAAATTTAAGGGTTTTGGTTTATGGAGAAAATCTCTCCTCTTCTTTCTCGTGTGGCATGTCTAAACTCATTCAACTATTTGCTCGCTGTATCAAAACCCTTAGATTTTTGGAAAATAATCCATGGACACTTAACACTAGATGTCACCCAGAGAGAGAAAGAGAGAGAAGTATAGGTATGATAGCCTATATAATATGATAACAAGAGTGATAGAGAAATAATAATTATTGATGGAGTATATGATATATATAAGTGTCTATATATATCATCACTGTTGGGTACCATTGCAACTCTCAAAATGATATCTTGGTGAGTGTAGGACAGACATGATACCCACGAGTCCCTGATGTGAATGTGAGAAGTGTGACTATGTATATGAAAAATTAAAAAGCTGAGTTTTTAGTTGTTTGAAAAGTGTTGTGCTTAAAAATACTGTTAGATGTTAGAAACAATCCGAGAGGCAATCTATTTTTTTTTCTTTAATCGAGAAAACCATTTGTTGCAACTTGCAAGATCTAGCTAGTTTAGACTCCTGCAGTTTACAAATTTGTGATGTAAAAGTGTTAGACATTCATCCTATTCCTTGTAACAGGGAAATGCAGGCTGGTTAAGTAATCCCAAACTTTTTAGAATTAAACAAGTTTCTTATGCTTTGAAAATGTAATGATAATTGTAATTTTTATTCCATGTCGTTCTTATGCAATGCATGCCAAGTTCCAAAATGATTCTTTGTAAATGAAGTCAGGGAATTATGGAAAAATAAAATTGTACTGTTTTTTTCTCCATTTGATTGAAGAAATCTTGCTTCCTTCCTATTTCATCAATTTCTGTACACCGTTTACAGGAGATAAGACACTTGTGTGCTTATCTTGTTGATCTGAAGAAGGCTTCGGCAGAAGAAATGCGCAAAAGTGTTCTTGCTAATTACTCAGCCTTCATACGGTGAGTACACACACCCCAAAATTGCTAACTACATATCTTAGCTTTGCTGCTACGATTTCAAATTCTTATGCATCTAATCTGAACATTTGAAGAGATTTAAGCATTTCCATTTCATGAATTTTTCGTTACGATGAGAATTGATCCAATGCCTTCCCTTTCAGAAGTTACTGCAGATTGCATCATTGTCAACATGTCAAGTGGTTGTATGAAATTTAGAAACAGGTGTTTGTTCCAATGTTCTGTCCCCATTTAAGTTTTGGTACGGGATAGATTTCTTAGATGTTTGTAACTCTTTACCCCTTTTGTAGTACATGAAAAAACAATGTCTGATGCCAGCAGGCAGCTACCAGAATAAACTCCAAGAAGCTTTCAGGCTTCTTCAATGAGGGAGGGACACATTCTGAAAATATTTTTCACTGATTTCTAGTACACTGGAAGAGTAAGTAGATGAGAGGAAGTAAGAAGCTGAGCTGACTTTCAATTCTGTTACACAAGCTTTTTTGTTCTGTTAGTAGAAAATTAGACATGGAAGTTAATTGGAGTGAAAAAAAAGGGGGGAAAGAAAACATATTCTGTTGCATTAGTTGAGTATAAAATTGTAAGATATGATTGTTAGGGGATTGAACAAAATTATCAATGTGAAATTTGGATTTCATTCCTTGGTTAGTTTTCTAAAGGTAATATTTCTAATATTTGAACATAACATTGTCCTATATCTGCTGATAGTGTTTGCCACTAACAATTCCATCATTTTTTGCTGTGTTTTATTTGGTATAAGATTTGCAACTTAAGCTTTTAGGTAAGGGTCCAAATCCAATAATGTTTTTTATAACTTTTCCTTTCTTATAAACACTGACCATGTATGACCCATAATTCATGATTTTTATAACATCCTTATACTGTGGATGTCAATGATTAAACTTCAGACCACTTAGTCAGCAATATATAAACATCAATTCAAGGATCCAATTAAGAAATTTAAATTTTTGAACAAGAGGCCGAGAAGGTTTTGTGATTCTACCGAAAACTGACAAATCTATTGTTGTCTGAAAATTAGGATAGCTACTATCTGTAATCATGATTATTACTGTCTTCATGACTATCTCTGCAATACTTTTATGCAGTACATCCAAAGAGATTTCAGATCTTGAGGGAGAGCTGCTTTCCATGAGAAATCTTCTAAACACCCAGGCTGCTTTGGTTCATGGTTTAGCAGAAGGGTGCATGCTTAGTTCCATGATTAGTGGAAATGAAGATTCAGACATGGATGATTTACTAGCTGAAAAAACAGATATATCCAATACAGAAAAATGGCTAATAGGATATTTAGAAACCCTTGAAGTTCTATTAGCAGAGAAAAGAGTGGATGAAGCTATGACTGCATTGGACGAAGGAGAAAAAATGGCAAAAGAAATTAGTGAAGGGAAAACTTTAAGTCCAAGTTTATTCCAGGCATTGCAAGATGCCATTAATGAACACAGAAAAAAACTGGCTGATCAGCTAGCAGAAACTATCTGCCAGCCATCGACTCACAGTGCAGAGATTCGATCAACAGCATTGGCATTGAAAAATCTTGGGGACGGTCCTCGTGCTCATACATTACTACTAAATTCTCACCAAGAAACGTTGCAACGTAACATGAAAAACCTTCAATCCAGCAATTCTGGTGGAGTTGGAGCATTTACTGCTACCCTTTCTCAGCTTGTATTTTCAACCATTTCACAAGCAGCATCAGATTCTTTGTCAGTGTTTGCTGAAGAAGAACCTGCCTATACATCTGAGCTAGTAACTTGGGCAGTAACACAGGCTGAGAAATATGCTGTTCTCCTTAAGAAATGCATTCTTGCCTCTACAGCTGCGGCAGGAGGTTTGAGAGTTGCATCTGAATGTGTTCATGTTTGCATGAGTCACTGTTATCAGCTAGAGGCTAGTGGGCTGGCCCTTTCCCCAATCCTAATAAAATATTTTAGGCCCTTTGTCAAGCAAGCACTGAACACAAATTTGAGAAGAATTGAACAAAGTAGTTCTGCACTAGCTGCTGCAGATGATTGGTTTCTTGCTTATGCACCAACCAGCAGCAGGCATTCTGGCCTACCTCCATCTTCTTCTCACAGTAACTTAAGTTTTCAACCAAAGCTTTCAAGAAGTGCTCACAAATTCAACTCAATGGTTCAGGTAATTACTTACTTTTTGGTTCTCATATCTATTTTCGTTGTTGTAATTGTAAGCTCTTTTAACATGATTTCACAATTGTGTCCATTTGAATTTTTTTTTCAAAAATCCATTGCTCAGTATCCTATATTTATTTGAAAGTATTGATGTTACTAAAAGTTAAGATAGCCAACTGAGAGAGTATAATATTGTGAAAAATTATCATGAAGCTTCTTTCTTTCACTCCTTGACTTCATATATCTTTGCTCAAGATACTTAATAAAGTTTTTTGTTATGTGAATAGGAGCTATTTGAAGATGTAGGACCTCTTGAAATACTACAATTGGACGTTCTTGCAGTTGAAGGCCTTCTACAAGTGTTCAACTTCTATGTCAATTTGCTAATAAATGCATTGCCAGGTTCAGTGGTAACTGAGAATCTGGAAGGGCACAAAATTGTTAAGATTGCTGAGACCGAAGAACAGCAGATAGCATTGCTGGCTAATGCAATGTTGCTGGCAGATGAGCTTCTCCCGCGTGCTGTCATCAAACTTTCAAATAGCACCAGAGGTGATGACTCTCACAGGAGAGGATCAGACAAACAGCGTGAACTGAAGAAAAGGCTCCAACGTGAAGTTGATCGCCTGCGGGACAGCTTTTGCCGGCAACATGCTCTTGAACTTATCTTCACAGAAGAAGGAGAAGCTCGTCTAAATGCATTAATATATTTGGGAATGGATGGTAATGTAGAACAACCTGAATGGTTTCCTTCTCCAATTTTTCAGGTAATATATGTAACACAAAAGGATGCTTCCTTTGATGCTATGTTGTTAAATGTTATGCCTTTGAATCATTATAATATGCTTTTTCTTTAGTACTCAAATACAAGCATCAATAGAAACATAGTAGTAGTATCTTTGTTTAATTATAAGGTTTATCTTTTCCTTCGTATATTGTTCAGGAGATTTTTGCAAAGCTTACGGATGTGGCAAGCATTGCAGCAGATCTGTTTGTGGGAAGGGAAAGATTTGCCACTGTTTTATTGATGAGACTCGCAGAAACAGTGATCCTGTGGCTTTCTGATGATCAAACCTTCTGGGAAGAGGTTGAGACAGGATCAACACCTTTAGGTCCCATCGGCCTTCAACAGGTAGTCACTTGAACATGAGTTTTATAGAGTGTGACTGGTTCCAACTTAATGTAAATTAAAGCTTTGTTGGTGCTCTATGTAAAGCTGCTACAATATTGGAAATTAATTTATAAGTTAATGTTAGAGGCCAGTAAAAATAATTTCTTCTATAAACATTTAAAAAGTTGCTTTTGAGACCTGTTTTTAGAAGGTAGTTATATTGAAGACATTTATTTAATGCTTAGGAATTAAGATCACTTACCAAAATTAATATCAGACTCATTGTTTGATCATTCGTGCAGCTTTATTTGGATATGCAATTTGTGATGATATTTTCATCCCAAGGCCGTTACTTATCTCGTCATTTGCATCAAGCTATTAAAAACATTATTGAAAGGGCTATTAATGCTGTTGCCGCTACAGGTCTGGATCCCAACAGGTACATCTATTCAGCTTAATACTATGTTTGAATATCTAATGCTAAGTAAAATGAAGTGGATTAGATTAGAATGCAATGAAGCTACGATTCTCTTGTTTGGATATTTTATGGCGAAATGGGTAATAGAAAATTGCTCCATTACATATCTCCCAAATTCGAGGGAAAGAGAAAGAAAAAGAGGGATATTGGATGGAAGAAGATGGAATTCATCATATCATATCCCAATCCTATTTCAAACAATCAAAATAAAGGAATCTAGTATCAATACATTCTGTTTTGCTCCATTCCAAACATGTGTGTATATATAATTATATACTCATATTGAATATCAATAGAAAGAAACTAGAGAGAAAAAAAGGAAAAATATGTCTTGACCAACACCATATAAATACATTTATGATGGAATTAACCATCTCTGTTGTATACTGCTTCATACTAATTAATAACCTTTGAATGACAGTGTCTTGCCGGAGGATGAATGGTTTGTTGAAGTTTGCGAAATAGCTATAAAGATGTTAACTGGGAGAGCAGCCTTTGACAACGTAGAGGATGATGTTGCTAGCCCCACTTCATCTGTCCAAACATAATCAGTCTCATTAGTCTATTCTCATGGAAAGGATTAAAGTTCATCCACTTGTACATCTTGACACATTCTAGAGAACAGAAGGGAAAGAAGACATTGAAGTGAAAGAGCTTCATGTTTATCATCTATGCCGCTACATGATCACATTACTATGATAAATGGTGCTTGTTATTGAGGTGCTTTTCAGTGTTCAAGGAATGTGTTTCACTTCAAACTTGTGAGGATGAATTGTATTACATCAGTGTGCATTCCCACGCTACATGTGTCATACATTGCAGGTATGCTAAAGGATGAAGGAGATCAAGATTTAATTTTGGTCCAGCCATACCATCTTGTGAAATTTGGTTGATAAATCACCAGATTTTCTAGAAACCAAAACTGCTACCAGGGCCTTCAGGTTTTGGATTCATTGTAGCTACTTGTATATTATTTTTTCCAATATAACCATAGCCAATTGATTAGTTTTAGAGATTTCAGGCATTACTTTTCTGTTGATAAAAAATTTGGACCTATTGATTAGTTTTAGAGGATGAATGGTTTGTTGAAGTCTGTGAAATAGCTATAAAGATGTTAACTGGTAGAGCTGGCATTATCAAGGGAATCAGAAACTAGGATTCCTTGTGCCTATGTCTATGTAAGAGTGTATCTTGATCCTATCAAACTTCAGCAGTGAATCTTTTGAGAAGTTTGCCTGCTCTTTTTATAAGACTCCTTCTACGTTAAATTCTTTTTTTAAGAAAAATACTCTTAATTACTTAACATTTTTTACACAATAAACAATAAATACAGTAAATCAATTTGTTGAACTCTTTTCATAAGTATAGGAGAAAATCACAAGCCAAAACTATTTCTGTAATATCCTTTACTTGTTTTTATGAAATATAAAAAATTGTTAGTTAAGATACTTTAAGTAGGTAGAAAGAGTTTAAGAGATTGAGGTAACAATAATTTTAAGAGCAATTGTTTAAAAATAACGTTAGATATATGAAATTGCTGACAAATTTAATACTATTAACCAAATTAACTAAATTAATTTTATTAAAGTGACTAAAGCATCCATATGTAAAAGATTAAAATCTATATTAGAAGAGATATCCATATTTACTATCAAACAGTGTTTTGAACATGATTGTCTACAAAGGAAATTATGTGAGAAACTAAAAAATGGTTATTTATATGACCAGAGGGAGCAAACGACAATGAAACTGAAATAGCCCTTCATAAGAAAATCCCAAGCCGACACTACTATGTCAAGGTAAACGATTGAGGATTTTGGTTGCTCTGCAGTGATTTTTCCCATCTTAAAAATATCTGTTGTGACAGATATCTTCAAAAGAAGCACCTAGTTTGATTTTATATTTTTCCTTTTAAAGAAAAGATAACAAGACCCCTGTACAGTGTAGATATATTTCTTTTTGCAAAACTGTTGCTTTCTGGGTGACATTGTCAATGACAAATAATTGGTACTCGAAATTGGGATAATCTTATGCATAAAAATAATGAAGTGTGCAGTGGTGGAGCATAGAAGGCTCACAAATTTAAGTAAGATGCCACTTGGAATTTCAAATTATGGAGAGAGATCACTCCTTGAGTCATTGAAGTACATAAAAATTACAATAACCAATGTATCTCCTGATTTCTCAACAAGGAAGTCATAAAGGAAGAGTTTTATGAGAACATGGAATTTGACAAACTCCCAAAAGAGAAACTTCCAAATGTGCACAACCACCAAACTCTCACCATTATCAGATTAATCCTTACCATGTGCTTGGCCATCTGTCATGCTTCAAAGTTCAAACAGAGAAATTTGGTTTTCAACTACTACATTATAGTTGCACCTTTCTAATAGAGAATTTTTATATTTCGTAAAAGCACAGGGGCCAAGGTTTAGTTTAATCCAAATCATGTACGGGTACGAGAATTCTGGCGCTTATCCAGACAATCAAATGGGCCAGTCTATGAAATCTATCACTCTTAAGTACTGTTAAGGAAATCATGATTCAGACAAATGTGCTTTCCAGCTTTGAAATTTAAAAGAAAAGTGGCCAAAAGGAAAGTGAAAAAAAGTTGGATCTCGAAAGCAATGATACTTGTTTGTATCTGCATCTCGTGAAATGTGGATTATTTGCCAAAAATACCCAAGCCAACATTCTTAAGGGGCATTTTTCAGTTGTAAGAAAGCATTGCATAAGATAAGATAAGTAAGAAACACTTCCATTGGGCAGAGCAACCAGCACCATGAATTATGAGCTGCTACAGATAGTTGCACTGCTGACAGTGATAGCATTTGGAGGAGCATTAAGGAAAGCAACAGGAGCATGCGGTTCAGATGACTTGGAAGGTTTGATGGGCTTCAAGAATGGCATTCAGATGGATACATCTGGCAGGTTGGCAAAGTGGGTGGGTAGGAGCTGCTGCGAATGGGAAGGTGTTGTGTGTGACAATGCAACCACTAGAGTGACACAGATCAATCTCCCAGGTCTCATTGAAAAAGACTTGTTTCAAACCCAAATGGTTGGCCAGCTTTCTCCTTCCATAACACTCCTCACTTCCCTTGAAATCCTTGATCTTGGTGGCTTAGTAGGCCTCACTGGGACAATTCCACAAACAATTGGCTTGCAAATGCCAAACCTCCAAAAGCTTTACCTTTATGGCAACAATTTAACTGGACCAGTACCAGAAAGCATTGGTGACTTGCCAAGACTCCAGGAACTGGCACTGCATGAAAATAAGATATCTGGGTCAATCCCTTCTACCATTGGAAGCTTAAAAAAGCTCAAAAGTTTGCTGCTTTACTCAAACCAAATTTCAGGTACAATACCCTTCTCACTTGGGAATTTGACCAATTTGGTAGAATTGGATGTTCATGATAATGCCATTATGGGTCAAGTACCCAATAGCATAGGTCAGATGCAGGCTCTGGAGAAGCTTGATCTTTCAAGCAATATGCTTAGTGGAAGCATACCTTCTTCACTAACCAATTTAACTGCCATTTCAGTTTTGTACATGGACACCAACTATCTTGAGGGAACCATCCCATTTCCCTCAAGATCTGGTGAAATGCCTTCTCTGGGTTTCTTAAGACTCCACAATAACCACCTGAGTGGAAATATACCCCCCAGTTTTGGCTACCTAGTTTCTCTTAAAAGAGTTTCATTATCAAACAACAAAATTGAAGGAGCATTGCCTTCAAGTTTGGGCAATTTGCATTCTTTGACAGAGCTTTACCTAAGTGACAACTCCTTTTCTGGCCAAATACCAAAATCAATAGGCCAACTCTCTCAGCTCATAATGTTGAACATTTCCAGTAATTTGATTGAATGGCCATTGCCTCAAGAGATATCTTCCCTTCAAAACCTTCAAACCCTTGATCTCTCTTTCAACCCTTTGAACCTCTCTTCCATTCCACCCTGGCTAACAAGCATATCATCGCTTTCCCGCATATCCCTTGCTGGCTGTGGCATCAAGGGCCAAATTCCAGACTCATTGCAAACAACACAGAGTCCAATACAAGAACTGGACTTATCAGGGAACCTTCTCAGTGGATCCATACCATCATGGATAGGATCACTCAGTCAGCTCTACTTGCTAAACCTCTCAAGCAATTCACTTGATTCACACATACCTGAATCCCTCACAAACTTGCCTGATCTTGGTGTTCTTGATCTTCACTCAAATAAGTTAACAGGCTCGATAGCTGGAGTATTTGACACTGAACAAGGTACACTAACATACATTGATCTTTCTGATAACAACTTCTCAAGTGGAGTTGAGGCAATTGGTGTGGGAGAGCAGTTAAACATTCAGTACCTGAATTTGTCTCATAACCTTCTGAAGGGTACATTGCCAAGTTCTCTTGGAAAACTGAATTCCATTCACAGCTTGGATTTGAGCTTCAATGAATTAGCCTCCAACTTGCCAGAGATGCTGGCAAAGTTGACCTTGTTGGAGAGACTGAAGCTGCAAGGCAATCACTTCAGTGGTAAAATACCAAGTGGATTTCTCAAGTTGAAAAAGCTGAAGGAATTGGATTTATCAGATAATGTGCTTGAAGGGGAAATTCCAGAGGGTAAGCCTCTAACTGACTTTCCTGGGAGCACTTATTCTGGAAACAAAGGTTTGTGTGGGAAGCCTCTTAATCCCTGTAAAGAGTAAACTTTGAGAATTGTAAGATATGATTGGAAACCCGTGAAATCAATTGAGTTTTGGCTGCATATCATTGTGAAATATTTGCTTCTATTTTCGTGGTGTAAAATCATAAAGTAGGACATTCACTAGTTTCATTTCACTATGGAAAGTAGAGAATCTCATGTGTTCCTTAACCTATCTTCTTGCATCCCTCTAGAAATAGAAACTTGTGAGTTGTGACAAATGTTGGATTTTCCTTTTGCAGCTACTGAGCTACTTTGAACCAAATTTAGAATCCCAGTATATATTCATATTGAATATCCCATAATTCCCCCGACACGCACACACAAAATGGAAATTATTAGGTGCTTAGAAGCATATAATAGTATCCCAAATTTTCTAATAACTATATGACAAGCTAGAATCATCAAAATGTTCAAAAAAAATGGCATTCTTGTGCCATTTTATTTTCCTGTCAAGTATCAACTTAGCAATTCTAAAACAATCTTCAATTAATTCTATTAGAATATCTCCAACGGTACTTGAATCTTAAGTCGCGGTCATGTCTCGCCCCCAGATAGTGACCGATTCCATGTTTCCCCGAATTTCATCAGTTCCAGGCTTTCAACACTTTTTCTTGCTTTACCAAGGAACGGTGATAAATTAGATATTTAGATTCCAATTTGAATTGGCAGCAAACACATGTTAGTAGAAAAGAAGTTTTTGGTTTCCTAATAATCATAGTCTGGAAACTTAGTTTTACATATTTGGTTTGCATTTTAAAACAATAACATTATTGGGAAAAGATATTTTCGGGGAAATATTTTTTAATCAATTTCTCACAAAAACTTTTTTATGAAAAACGTGAGAATCAAACTTTTTCAAGTTTAATTTTTAGTTTACTAGATTATTCTTTATTAAATTATATAACGCAATAAATAATTAAAATAAACGGTAAAAATATGTATGACTCTTTAATTTTTAAGAAATTTAGGTAAAGATTAAACAATGATCAATCAATCAAATAAATTTTATTTATTTCCATGAAACACAATTATCATGAATCATAATTTATGAACATGAAAAAATTTCTCTCCTACTAAACATCCTGAAATAAAGAGCATTATTCATGGGTTTTTAACATTATTGCAAACACAATTTTATACAACAATTGCTATATTTATATAAGCAACCGTTCTTAACATTATTGCATTATTAAAGACAAAACTTGTTAAAATTCTTAAATTACATATAGTATTGTAAGACTCACCAAAAGTGACCACTAGGGTGGCTTAGTGATGGGAGATTTGGATAGTATGAGTCATATACAAGTTTAAACTTTAATATGATGATTGTAAAAAAAACTCATCAAAAGTGAATTAAATAACTTCATTAAAAATGTTATATTTTGTTTCAAATTGCAATACAAATTTTAATTTTTGTTAAGTATTTTGTATGATTTTGTTGTCTTTACCCCAACCATTCTTTTTTTTGAATCGGCAAAGAATTATATTAAGGTAAGCAAGGTACCAGTAGTATCACAATCATTCTATTTTGTTTCTGATTTCATTCTATTGAAACATCCGAAGTGAAACTTTGAATTTCAACTTGGCCGAATTAACATCTAATCTTTATTAATGGTAGCTTATTTAAGCTACAATTGCTTAATCAAAAACGTATCTAAGAATCTGAGAGCAAGAAAGAGACGGAGATTGAAGTTGGAGACTCTGCAGCATAGGGAGGAGCTGGTCTGGCTGAGAAGAAAGGAGAGAAGGTGGGTCGGCGGGTAGAGGAGAGACGGCTGGAGTAGGGACCACAGGTGGAGGAGCGACTGGTGGAACATCGAGAGTGGCTTGAGCCCTGACCCGGGGAAGACGATGGAAGGATTTGTAGATTCCAGTTGTTCTTCCGAATGTAGGCCAAATTGATCACTGGGCTCAGTGAATCGAAGGTCAGGGAGTCAAAGGTAACCGCCTTTGCATCGCAAAGAGTTATGATCAGCACAGGGAAGCCCAACTGCAATAAACTGGGCTGGGCAATCTGTGTAATCTGGAAAGAGATGAGGCTGCCCAAATCCAAGTCCATCTTCATCACAAGCCCATATATCAGGCGGGCACAATCGACGTTGAGGTCAGAGGTGTGGGAGGTAGGGGCCAGGTTGAAGTAAGAAAAGACACTCCACGTTTATGCAAGTGTGGTTTGGTCCTTCCTTAGAATCTTCCATGGAGCCCCGTCAGCAGTCAAAATAAACTTACCACCCAAAGTGCATAGCATCACCGTGATGGTGTGATGGTCGAGGTAGGTGTGGAGGTACTGGGCGTAAGAGGCTAGTTGCTCCCCTTTTGGAATGATGATCGGGGTCTCAAGGAAAGCGTTCAATGTCTGAGCGTCAAACTTAATGAGTTTCCCCTTAACCCTGCACTACTTCGGGGAGCCATCCTTTGGATCATATATGTTGGAGTATAACTCCTTTACCAGTGCCACATCGATGTGTTTTTCTAACAAGCTGGTGAGTCACTGGTGTCACTGCCTCCGCTTCAGCTCATCGTAGAATTCATCATACTGATTAGGCGAGAGCTCCACGCTCTGCTCTAGAATAATGTTACAAAGGTAAATGTTGTCTTGGTATCGATGTCATGCAACCTCAAAGACAAAACGGGTGGAGTCCCATGCGGGCTCTGCCCCCTAAGGTTGACTGGGACCCGCCCTACGCTTCTTGGAGGCCATTTGCAAAAAGAAAATACAAAAGACAAGACCAATAAGATAAACAAAAACATGAATTAGTAAAGAATAATGTTAATCAAAGCAAAGCAAAAAAAATAGTTGAGGCATTAAGCTGCCATGTTGGCGCTTAGCGCCACCCCAACAAAAAAGAGGATGAGGACATTACCATCAAATTTCTTCTCATATGTCACAAACTAATGTCTGTGTGGACACATGATAAGAACAACCTGAGTCCAGTACCCATTGTTCAAAATGTTGTTGTAGTTGTTCACCAACAACCAAAACCAAATCGCTTTTCGATGAGGAGTCATTTTAAACAAGAGCAACTACATAATCTTTCTTTGCTTTCTTTGGACAGTCTCACTTCCAATGACCCGACTCTTTACAGTAATTGCATATGTCCTTAGGATAAGCTTTGCTTTTCTTACCACATTTGTCTTTCTTCTCCTTCTGTCCTTTAGAAGAATTAGTCACCAATAGTTCGAACGTAAAGGCTTCATCACCATTCCTAAACGCCTTTAGTCGAAGCTCTCTAAAATAAAGACTAGACTTGACTTCTTCAAGTGTAATAGAGTACTTACCTATACTAAAAGAACTCACAAAATTCTCATAAAAAGGAGGAAGAGAGACCAATAGAATCGTTGTTAGATCTTCATCTTCTATCTTGACATCAATGTTGCGTAGTTCCATCAAAACAAAGTTTAGCTCATGAAGATGTTCCTTCAATGGTGTACCTTCCTTATTCAGAGGCCAAACAAACATTGTTTCATAAGCTACTTGTTGCAGATTGATTTCATCATAAAGAATTTCTCCAATTTGAGCCAAAGCCCAACAACAGTCAGTTCTTCAAAAACTTTATAAAGAACCTCATCAGATAGAGATAAGAGAATTAGTGAATTCGCCTCTTCCTCTTGTAACCCAAGGGTTGACTTATCAATCTTCAACAATTGACCGAAGAAAGGAGCCCAGATGCCTTGTTCTTTCAACAAGGCTCGCATCTTGATGTGTCGAAGGTCAAATTTATTCTTCCCTGTGAATTTCTCAATCTTGATTTTGTTGACCATGTTCTTGATAGAATCTTGAAAACCCAACACAAACAGATAACAAACAAAATGTTTGATCGCTAATGACTTCATCAACCACGAAACGGATGCGAAACAGATCTTGAACAGAAGATCTAATACCAATATGTTAGGAAGATTCAAGAAATTATATTCAAATAGGAAAGGAAAAATGATAGAAGGAGAATAGAGATATCACGCAAAATTGTTAATTTTATTACAAATAATAGAATTTGCAATGAAAGGTTTCGAAGCACTATCTAGCTCTCTAAACCCAAAGAACAAAACTCCTAATAAAGGAGACTACAAATAATTGTCTAAACAAAAACGGTTATAACAGAAAAATAAAAAATATTTATGGTTACAACACAATCTATGTTAATAAACTTCTAGATTGGATGTTCCACCAAATTACAGGAGATTGGATGACCTATATAAAAGATAAGAGTGTCGAATTAGATGACTAATATTATCATTCATCCTATCTCTATCGTCCATTGTCCAACAATCAACAAGTTACATAACTGATAATATGTAATAAATAGATATTTTTTGTCGTATCTTAAGAGGAAATGTGTGTTCCTAAAGGAGTAAAATGGGCATTTGCTTCATCTCCATTTTTTTTCTTATTATTTACCTACTACTTTAATTCAAAATTTTCATCTCTTTTATCTTTCAATCAAATAACCTAACTTTCTTTCATCTCTTTCCATTCCTCACATTTTCATATATTTTTATCCCGCTCTACTAAACACACCCTGCAGCACTCAACTAGTATTTACTGCCTATAGATATGAATGGGACAAATTTTTCAAATACATGTATGAAAAACGAGTACTATACTCTTTCAAACCTCCCCTAGATCAAACTGACCCAACTACGTTATCAAATTGGCTAGACCGACCCAATTAATATGAACAAGTTGACCCAAACTTGCCCACATCTCTACTGTTTTTTAATGCTCTTCCCAATTAGTATCATTCAATTTTACTCATTTAAAGTGGAAACTTCTTTATCAACAAAAAAAACGTGAAATTTTACTTAAAGGGATTATTTTAAAGGGAAAAAACAAAACTATACCTGTTAATTGCACAATCAATTAATGCAAATGCATTACAAATTAAAAATTATCGAAGCTTACTCTTTTTAAATTGTTCAATTGACAGGTATATCATATATGAACCCAAATCCATAAATATTTCCGGCTGTCAAGGGGAAGATTCCACCACTAGTTGCATTCAATCACTATGCACACGTTCAACTAGTAACGCTGTACTACATTTTTCACTTATAGTAGTTGTACAATCAGAAATGACCCCCATAAATATATAAAAAAAAAAGGACATTCTCTGATCAGAACTCACGCGTCCACATTTATGTTGGTTTATTTCTCCTTGCTCTGATAATAAATGTTTTGTTCAAAGAATGAGTAAATGCAAAAGTATGGACCCTTCATGTCCGAAATTCAAGTAGGCGTAGGTAGGTCCATGTTTCTATTGTTGTGCTAGTGACCCCTCCTTAATTTGAAGCTGGCATCTTACACAAAGTTGCCACATCTTTAATCACACGCATGTTGTCTACATGATTGATAAAATAAAAAATAAAAAAAATCCTAATAACAATTTTTAACGTACTTTTTATTATTAAATAAAATTCACATGATTGAGTTTTATTCATTTTCTAATAAAACTCACGTGAATTTTATGCAATAAAAAAAAGTATACACGGAAAGAATCGCTTATAGAAATGACTATAATTAATCATAAATTGAAAGATTGCAAATGCTTTTGTTATTTTTATATTAGAGGGGGTCCTGAGTTAGCCCCAGTTGTTGGTAATTCATGTAGTCAATGCCGTTTAATCTAATACAACATAACACATGCTCTGGTAGCTCCTCCTGTTTGTTCCCCTGCTACACAAAATGTTATACAAAAAATCAATAGGAGCATCAGAGAAAATAAAATCGTTTTTTGGCACAAGAGAAAACTACTTGCCTGAATTGTGAGGCCAACATCTAGAGTGCAAACCTTTAATCTGTCCAAGAAAGCTTCAAACCCTTTCCTGGAGATATAACTGAATCTATGCATATCCAAATCAATCTCAAAGTAATTTTCCCCCTGAAAAAGATAATTAAATAAGAGATATATTAATCATACGCAACACTTGTTGTTTGTATCTCTTTTCATCACATCATTTATTACATCTCAGTATTTTTCTCTCTATCTCTTTTAGTTGTAAAATTTATTGTACAATTTGGGGTACAGATAACATTTTTCATTAAATAATTAGGTAAATCATAGTGGTTAGCTGATTGGAAAGAAGTGTCACAAATTGAAAAATACTGCATGTGGAGGTCCCGTGTCTTTTATGATGAAATGACGCCACTGAATTGCGGGCCAATGATATAAAGGTAAGAAAACCAAGCAATCCATAAAGATGCAACCAAAGAGTACACACATCAACAAGGAGAAGGAGCCCCACATGAAAACTTGAACTTTACCTTTCACTTTTTCAAAGTCTAAATTTCATGATATACATTTTTTGTTTTTCTCGGCTTGATTGACCATTCTGAATTCACTACTAGATAACATTCAAGACTTAATCATGCTGGCACTAACTGCCATATAATCACAGAATGACATGAATGTGGACACATGCAGGACCATTTTATCTTTAAAGTAAAACACGTATGCATGTATGGAACTTCACGTTCAGATTTCACTGAGAAACAAAATAGACCTGTGACATCAATGGGGACATCCAATACCTTATATAGAGACTCATAAAGATAATACAAAGATAGTCATATCCAGCTTCAAGATGGTATTAAATGAAATAATGGAGTGAGTAAATGAAAATATATAAGTACTATAGCAGCAATTACTGTCATCCAAGAACTGATTGCTCATTACCAGGTTGAGTGAGCAGTTATAACTTGACAAGTTTATTGAAAGAAAACATTGCAATCAGTGGATGAGATCATGATGACAAACCATGTAAAACTCATGTTGGGGACGCGAAAGAACAGGTTTCTCATTGTAAGCCTGCATAAGCTTCCTTTCTGCAGCACTCAAATGAAGATCTTCCAGGTTGATGACACGGCCTAATATTTTCAACCTTTCCCTGAAGGGTGCAATTGTATCTACAGGAAAACCCTTTACCTTTTCAACTTCATCATCCATCAATCTCTGTAGAAAGACATAGGTAGATGTTATTTCATCACCTACACATAGGACAGTAAAAACAAGTAATAGAGCTTTCCTCAAATTAACAGACAAAAAGGCAACAATATGGTAATTCAATAGGAGACCATACAACTAGAGGACTATAAGGGAATATTTGGTCATTGCATATATCTATTACTTGGCAATTTTTATCTTATGGATAATGAAACAACTAATATTAAAGTAACCAAGAAAAATAGAAATGACAGCAATTTTAGCAGGATGTATAAGACTATCAGGAATATTAAGCACTAAATTGACACATGAAGGCTCCATCTTACTCTGATGCTTTCTTGAAAAGTCTGTGGAAGTTCCTTGGAGTAACTTTCCGAAAGTTTAAAGTACAAAACAATGCTCATTCCTTCACCATCAGTTTCTCCTTGAAAAAGTGTGGCAGGATAGAGTGGAACCTGAAATCCACAAAACAAAAATTATAAGAATATGCAGCATAAATTTTATAAATTGTTCTGTTGACAATGTGCCATATTAAGGAAAAGACAAAAAAATAATTAAGGAATCCCTGTATGAAATACAAAAATAAATACAATAATACTATAAAGTACTACTATAACTAAATTTCAGAAAAGTAGGAGTACCTGAACGTTTACAACTAGTATGGGAGGAAATTTCGCGGAGGAACTCATAACAGGAAGTTCCACAAACCGAGCTATATGGTCAACTTTCCGTGGAGACAAGAAAACATCTACACCAAATGGGTAATATGCAGGATAATTAGGAGCAAAGTCCTTTTTCTTGTCCCTGTCATAACAATAGCCAAGTCAAACATTGTCTGTGGATATGTATGTAAAACATCTCACTTTGACTTCATAGTGTAAAATATTTGTGCATTTATTTGCACATGGATGCACATGCACTGTCAAACAAATTACAGACAAATCTTAATCTTACTTGAAATAATTTACTCCTCGAACTTTGAAAGTGCTTGCATCAATTTGTGACCAACAATCAAGCATTTTCTTCTCAATTGGACAAAACGGCACTTGAGAACCAGCAATTGGTCTTTGTAGAAGCATCTTTGAGGAAACTGAAAACCAGAAAAAGGAACAGAATAAGAATTACTACAATTGTATTTTCTCACAATTACATGACAAGATAAATGCATTCTCCTTGAAAAACTGCAATTTATTAAATCAACTTTAGCAATGTAATTGATAAATTAACTCTAAATGCATATGAAAAAATAGAGTTATTCCTTCCAGCTATTAGACAAAACTTTTAAGATGATTTACAATGGTTTAAGATAAAATAAAACCATAGAGTCACAAGAATAATGTTTCAAGAATTTCAACTCACATAGAGTAGCATTCCCATGTCCTTCTTTCCATTTAAAGGAAAGTTTTGTTGTAGGCTTCTTCCTTGCATTAGGAGGACTAGAACTTGTTGATCTTCTCTTCTCAACAGAAGGAATGGTAGATACAAGACATGGCAAACAATTGTTCGGAAGAATCCCACAATTATCCAAAAGTCCATCATCCTTGTTGGAGTTCGCGTCCACTGAGGAAATTTCATCAAGGAACACGGGCTCATGTTGAGAATCAATGGCATCTACCACAAAATATTGGACATCTGAACTTCTGGCTGCTTCGGATCCTGCCAACAACTCCTTCTGTTTCTGAACATGATCTGTGGAAACTCCATGGTTGGCATCTCCTGAAGATGGAAAACTTGATACAGATCCACCTTCAATCCCACTCAGAGATACAACATCTGCAAATATCAATTGTATTTAATAATAATTTTTTAGGGTAAGAATATCTTATTCATCAAAGAAGTAGGAAGTAGACTATATCTAAATTTTAAAAAATTTAAATCAAACCATCAGGAACACTCTGATAATCATCATCACAGTCAGAGTCAAATACTGCAACCGAATCAAACCATGCCTCTTCAATACTTCCTGTTGCCACAAATTAAAATTCCAATAACACGTTAGCAATAATAAAAGTCATACAAAAGCTCACTAGAATTTCAGAAAAAAGAAAAAATGTTTTATGCAGTAGCTATAGTTAAAATAGATGTTATATTGCAAGCTGATGAAAATGTATCTGAGAAGAGAAAATAAACAATCATCCACAGAAGAAGCAGATCTACAGGGTCAGAGAACTGAAATATTACATTGAGTTTTTTTTCAATAAAGATGACTTAGGTCGGAAATGAAATCCCTAATGATAGAAATTAACATGTACATTCAGTTCCCATTTCAAAATTTTCATTTACACTGCTTAAAATAGTAAAATTCATGCAATTATAACTTATAAGTACTAATTCTGCAACCTGTCCCTCCATGTCTGTGATAATAAGGACCTAATTCCAGCAACAAATGCTAGTTTTAAGTCCCATTATTGATCAAGCCTCAAAGCAAAGCTGAAAAGGCTAGAGGCATATCATAAATGCACAACTCACCAACTACAATTGTGCTCATAATCAACCTCTCACGCATAGACATCATCTCAGTATTATAGTATTACCCCAAATTTCAACACCACTTTCTCACCGGAAGTCTTATTGCGTTCATCACACTCCAAAAGTTGAATTTCAACACCTCCCTTACAGAAAATGAAACTAGTTGAGCTAAGCCTGCAAACATATCACTAACACAAAATATTGACAATGCTTTCGGTTGCAAATGACAATAATTTGCACCAATTATTAGCATCCACTCCATCCACCTAAACTATTGCTTCGCTTCGCTTTAGCCGTGACTTCAAATTTCCAGAGTATACACTACCAATCCTATACACACAAAGTGATCAACTCCACCAACAACATTCCCCAGTGTGTAAAACTCCAATTCTCCAACTACCCCAAAAGCACAAAAACAATTGGCAAACTCACCATAAAAAGAAGGGGGGAAAAAACGTTAAAAGGATTCCGAGTTTCTAACAAAAAATTGAAATTGCAATTCAAAACAAAACAAGACCAAACATCTCTCAGCTCTCTCATTTACAACCTTTCCAGAATCATTTCACAGAAATGCAACCCAGAAGACCAAACAAAAAGATTAAAAGAAAAAATGTAATAAAAAATCAACCTTGGAAAGTGGGATTGGCAAAGGAACAATCAGGCAACCCTGCCACATCAATTTTCTCCAATGATTCCTTACACAACCGAGAAGTAACTCTTCTTCTGAGTCCCTCTCTCCTCCTCTTCCTGGTTTTCTTCTTGGAAGAGCTCAACCTCCCTCCCACGCAACCTTGTGGAGTTGAAACACACGCTCCCATATCATCAACACCTTTGCCTAAGATCCCTCAGCAACACCAACACCCCAGAGAGTTCTGTCATATAGACACAATGATAAGGAAAACACAGACACAAAAAAAAAAAAAAAAACAATGAAACCAAATAGAAAAAGAAAAAGAGAGAAAATAAACAAATGAATAAAAAAAAGAGAGAACTTGAATTGAAGAAGCTACCCGCTGAGGCTGTTTGTTGAAGTTACAAGAAAGAAAGACTCTCGCTGTTGTTTGCCCCCCATAGTCATAATGAAACCAATAAATATAAGCTACCCCAGAAGAACAGAACACAAAAATTCAAAAACCAAAAAAAAAAAAGTCAAAATTTTCAACCTTATGATGAGTCTGAGAAAAATAAAAACAAAACAATAATATTGTACAGAGACGGTAGTTCTTGTAGTTGGCAGGACCGTAAAGGGTCCCCCAGGTGCCACGTGGCGCGAGATGATTAGGCGAACGTGTGGAAGAGTGGTACAAAAATGAAGAGATTGTGGACCAAGTTCTACGTCGTTGTTGTTGTTGTTGCTGGGTACTGTACTTTTGGCGTTTATCTGACGCCGTTTCACACACTCACGTAAAGTTCTCAGTATCTTTATCCACGTCCGTGTATTGCGTGTAGTCAATCCAAATGTGTGTTCATAGTCGCTGAATATGAGTGGCACTGGATTTAGATTTTCCAGATACAAAAAATGAGATTTCATCAAAAGTAATTAGCTATATTTTCTGACGAAGATGAGAATCTTCCGTAAAAAAAAATGTAACAAATCAAACTCGATGGGTTGAGACACCTATTCATATTAGTACCCTTTTCCTCAATTACAACATGGGACCCCTCAAGCTCAGATTTTAATGATGTGTGCTGGATCTGAATCACAAATTAGATCTGTAGTAGTACCAGGCAAATGAACCCTTTCTTCGTGACTTTTTATTTCTCCTTTGAAATTCTCGGATTTTATTGGTGAAATGTAATTTGAATTCGGGTGTGGTTGTTTATGACATGTGGTGAGAACATGCATTATATCTTTAGTTTAGGAAAGAAAATTTTAATTTATTTTTTAAGAATTTATGATTTGTTTTAAATCTTTAGGATATTATTTAGATTTAAAAATATATAATTTTTAGGATATTGTTTGGATTTAAAGATATTATTGGTAAATAATTAAGAATTTATTTTCTCTCTTTAAAAACGTATCTGATATTTTTAGTTTAGGAAAGAATAATTTAATTTATTTTTAAGAATTTGTTATTTGTTTTAAGTTTTTAAGATATTATTTAGATTTAAAGATATTATATTAAAATAAATAGGAATGCATGTGTTTCCTCTTTTTATGATAGGATGTTAAATCTGAAACGGTTATTTTTTATATGATAAGAATCAGTCAACCTATAAAGGGATCACCAACCAATCTCAAGAGAGGATCATAAACAAAAGATTTGCAAGTTTTTCTTAAAACTTGTAATGAAGATTATGTCTACGGGTTTATAAATTTTTCATAAAAATTTATAATAAAGATGAATAAAATATTGATGATACTCCTTTGCAGAATATATCTCCTTTTACGAATATATTTATTAAAAAAAAAACACCTTCAACATGTTGTTTGGACTTTGGAGTTGGGAAATTCTGTCCTAGTGAGTTTGTTCTCGATAATCAGCATTATTTTAAGATCTTGTTCATGATATTGTACAAACAGGTTGCAGTCTAGCAGCTTTTGTATCACTTGAACTTGAACGTCTCTTGTGGATGGTAGTAATTATCTTATTTAATGGTTTGAGTATACAGCATAAAATTAGATATGGGTGTAGAATTGATTCATGCATGAACATCATTCTTTACCCTGCTTACATAAAAGTAATTTAATTGCATTTCCACAACGTTTTTTTACACGAAAAAAAAAAAGAGAGAAAGAGAAGGAAAGAGGAAAAAATATATAAAATAAGATGAATAATGTAATGGAAAGATATATAAAAAAAGTCAGCTGTGGAATGGTATTTTAAAAAGGTAAAATATGAATAATATAACTCATTTTGAAATTGTTTTATTTGATTTTGAGTCATAATCAAAACATGGTCATATTTAATTTAAATATGATATTTCAAGATTAATTGAAATTTGGATATTTTTTTTAATGACATGCATGTTATACATGTATTAGAAAAACGTTACAAAAAATATGACTCAATGTTAAAAATTAAAAGACAATAGTATTATAAAGTAAAATCAAAGTGAGTTAAGGGAAATAATACTTTTTTAAACAAGAACTTAGTTAATTTTTTTAAATGATTATTTTTCAATAAAAATTAATTTTATTATTTTAATAATACAATAAATTTAACATAGTAAAATAAAATACATCAAAGTAAAGGAACCATATTATAGCTTTATAAAAGTGGGAGACTTGTCCTAAATTGTATTTGATTTGTTAAAATTTATGATATTAGGAAGTACAAATATTTTTATTATTTCATGGTTGATTTTAAAAAAAATATAGAACAACACAAAATTAATCAAATCAAATGAAGACACAATAAAAATTTAACTTCTTGTTATTCAAGAAAATATAAATTATATTATTTTGTTTGTGTTGTCCATTGTTAATCAAACAATACATATGATAAAAAGTTATCTTGTAACTCAAGTATTTATTTTGTATTATTCTCTTTGTTATCTAATTGTGCATAACAAAACCAATCTAAGTGTAACATATCCATAGAAAGAGAAGAAAAAAAATTGACTTGATGGTTAAAAGAAGAAAGAGAAGAAAAAAATAGTTAGTTCAAAACTCTCTCATTAACAAAAAAAATTTAATAATTAAAAAATTAACGACTAATATTTACCTACATAAAAAAATTACAAAAGTTAACATTTTAGTTGAGATTTACGAAATTCAAAATACGTGAGTCGTATAATAGAATTGCTGAAGGGGAAAAAGAAACCTTTTTGGTTATGGCAGATATTAGTTATACGAATGCAGATTATGGCTGGCTGCTGGACCTGGTACAGCTGCGAGAGAGAAATTAAATACAGCTGCTAAAGCACACGAGAGAAATGATCAAACTTTTTTGTCACAAAAATAGGGCCAAATGTCATTATCATACCAAAATGTTTAATTAGGACAAGGTTGAGTTTGGGGACAAATGAACCTCTCCTTAAAATGTCCTTAATTAATGAATTTTCACCTAACCAATAATAATATCCGATTCCGTGGTGACTAGCCAGAGTTTATATTAATGTTCAATAATTATCAATTAAATCAACTTGATAAAGCAAGTTCCCCGTCGAAAGAATATGGAATTTTTAAAGGAGACATTTTTATGGTCCATATAGAAACTTCACTATTCCAAGTACACGATTTAAGGTAGATACTTGGGAAAATTTGTTGAAATAAAGTTCAACTTCTATTTTATATTGATTTTATTTTGTACAATGCCTGATCAATTTTTTCTTTCTTTTTTTGACTGATCTAGTGTTGATAATATTTTTCATTTCTGAGCTTTTCTATCAAAGCTTAACAAAGGCCAATAACTTTTTTTTCCCAAAAATTTCGTCATTTATTCGTAGATTGTCTAATAAGCCAATAACAAAACGTCAAGCTAGATAACATCAGAATTGACCATTCTGGCTGATAAAAAAAAAATGAAAATTGACCACTCTACGAGGTCAACAATACCTTGCACAAATTTAAATTTTGATTTCCGTACTTAGCTATACAATTATCAAATAAAAATATCACTCAACAAAAAAATATATTCCTAGTACTTTATGTGAATTTATATATTGTTTAAAGTATTATGCGAGTTTTAAGTTTTTAAGAAAATAAACATGAACAAGTCAAAATATAAACAAGTTGCTATATTACTAAGCGAATGGATTCTCTAGAGTTAAATGAAAACTGCATGGCGTGCATGCGCAGTTCTAAATTTCACGGCTCAATATTTGTGACTAGAGTTTATAAATTATATTTCTATAACATAGAAAATGAAGACATAGATCGTCTAAAGTTTAATTAAAACTTTAGAAGAACCAAAACATTAATTAAGTAACATGTGAAATGTGACCCATTAAAATATAGAATTAGACTACTTTTGTACTTGGTTTATATTGGTGTGATTATGATTAGGCTGGTAGACAAGAAGTTGGGTGCATAAAAAATTCAAAATGTGAAAGTGTTCAATATATTGAAAGAAAAGCTGTGCATTATTTATAATTTGTTTTCTAAAGGGAAATGTTAAGAATCTTATGATCATTTCTGTATGAAAATAATATCAGTACCAGCTCAAAAAAATATATATTATTCATGATTAAATTTAAGATATTTTTTTAAAAAAAAAAATGGAGGAAGGAGAAGCTAAGGAAGTCACCTCTGAAACTCCCTAGAGCAAAAAATAGGGTAGTTTCCCATGATGTAGAAACTAGAATTAATAGCTAAATTAGCTAGTTTGCTAGTACATATGCTACATTCTCTATAAATAGGACTCCAAACTGCACAAAAGTAATTCTATACAAGTAATTTAATCACCTATTTCTAATAGAATGGGGAACCAAATAGGTTTTAGAGAATGTTTGGACTAAAAAGAAGAGTCACATTCGAGCCAGACTTTACTCCAGCCCTTGCTAATGGCATGCTCCAAAGAAAGAATAGTAGCCATTGAAGAGGGGGATGCCAAAGCACCTAAAGAATGATAGGACATTATATTGTTGATTTCAGCAACCAAGTTGGGGTAAAGATGAGGCCAATCTTGAGGGATTAACCAGCTAGCCCATGCAAGTTAGAAATAAAATTGCTAATTTTGCACCTAAAGAAGGTTGCTAACCTTAGGAGGGATTCGAAGACTTTTGGAAATAGGCTCTGTGAGCCAAGCATCCTTCCAAAAATCAATGGTGTTGCCATCCCCCAACACCCAAGAGCTATTGTCGATGACATGCTGAAAGTTCTTTTTCATTCCGGGCCAAATGGAGTATATAATAACATTACAATACAGTTTTTTATTTATATATAAATTATTTACTACCTCTCTACCACTTAAGCTATGTTAAAAAAACTCGTTTTCCTACCTCTCAAAGTACATTTTTAAAAAAATAGAAATAACAATAATAAGTTTTTTTTAAAGTCAAAAATATATAGTAATAACAATAATAGTAACATAGGTATACTAGTATATGCTTAATAATAACAATAGGGGTTACTTTCATGAATAAATGTTAAGCTTCCTTCCAACATTTACCCGAATATATGCTTAATATATATAGTCGCAATAGTGAATATATGACAAATATGGAAGAAATAGACGAGGGAAAAAAAAAGCAATATTCTCTTTCTATTTGTTTAACTAAAAAGGAAAAAAATGGATGGGTGAGTCATGTAATTTAATATAATATAATATAACATGATATAATAATATAATAATAACAATAACAATAATAATAATAATAATAATAATAATAATAATAATAATAATAATTATTATTATTATTATTATTATTATTATTATAAGCGTCTTATTGTATCATTATTTCATTGATTTTTAGCGCATTTGCACAAATAATTTTTTGAAATTTTAAAATATAATATTATTTAATAAAATAAAATAAATAAATATTTATTTATTTGTGCACATATTGTATTTTTTTTCTTTTCTCTTTATATTATAAGAAAAAACTTCAAATCAATCTCAAATTTTACATGAAATTGGTTCATATCGTAGTCAATGACAGCAAACATTTTTTTACTGAATGACAGCAAACATATATCCTAGTTTAAATTACACTAATATCTCCACACAAAAATACAATAATATTAATTTTTTACATAATTCGGAATATTATAACTTACTACCCGGTTAATTTAATGTAATGTATCATATTAATTAAAAAAACTATCCAACTGCCATGAAAAAGAGGTAATTGAGTGTAATTGCAGTACATGATTATTCTTTGCCATCATATTGTGACAGTGTTGATAAGTCTAAAACATCACTCAATCCTTATTAAAAATTGATTCTTAGCAACCAATTAAAAAAAACAATGTGCATGTCTTATGCACAAGCACAATTGCACAAACACACCTTAACAAAATTTTGATGAGTTATATAGACACCAAAACAAAATCCATCCCCCAAAAAACGGAACACGTGCATTCATAGTTATAGGCATTAGTTAATTTTCTGATTACTACAGACACCAAAAAGAAAAGAACAATGGAGTTAAATAAAATGAGTTGTATGCAGTTCAAGTTTGGATTAACATCTTTCATCTAAGTTTGGTCAAATTTTTATGTCAAGATATATCAAAAGTAATTAAAAGTTATTTTTTGATTCACGTTTAAGTTGTGTGGATAAGAATTTAAACACGCTAGTAATATAAATCGTCCCGTTTATCATACACACACTAACAAAACAAATTTAAACAAACTAAAATGAAGACAAGATTATACTAAGATAGAAGTCAAACTCTGATAGAAAAAAGTACTGATACAAAAATTTAAGGTCTTAATTAGTTAGAATGCATTTTTCCAAATAACTTAATTAAGATACATTCAATTTCCAAATGAAAAACCTCATTCAAAGGTTTGGTAAAATGAAACATAGCCTGCATATTGTTTTATAATTTGGATAAAAAAAATTAATGTCTATACAATAATAGTATAAAATAGTTTATTAATGATATGTGATTTGATGATAATGTAAAATAATTTTATATTATAATCAAATCATAAATTAATATTTAAATTATTTTAAGATAATTATTTTTAAAATTAATAAATTTAACATATATATTGAATGATTATGTAAAATTTTGTATATTGTCAATATATAACTCTTTTCTCAATAAAAAAAATACAAGAAAAAACTTGGCCTAAAATGGAAAAAGACTTGCAATCTAAGACAGTTTAATTAGATGAGGAATTAAATTGAAACAGAGAATTAAGAGGACAAAACTGATAACCAAAGCCAAATTCCAAGAAAATGGGAGAAGCACAAAGTCTAATTATATTACTGGAAAGAATGAAAAATAATCGATCTCTTTTCCCAACGAATTTTCTGGTTGTCTAATTCTGAGCGAGTGTAATTTGTAAACACTAAACAGTAAACAGAATGAGACGCACACGGCACACTTATTTATTTCTCAGCAATTCCTCTGAGTCTGACTAATCAAACCCAATAGTAGAATCTTAATCATTCCCTGGTTCTTTCCCCATTACTTTCTTTTCTTTTTCATATGAACCAAACAAAAGTGTTGCTTACAAATTTAATTTCAGCTGACCAAATAGAGAAGTAATTCATTTTCTTTCTACTCAAATCATGTGTTGGAATTGATCAATACTATCATGTTCAAACACACAGCTCTATCATAATTTTGTCAAATACTACATGTTATTTATAAATAAAGTTCAGTTACACTCAATAAACTAAAATTAGGTTCCCCAAATTATAATTTAAGCATGCCACTCTAGCCTCTGGATTGTCCAAGACTTGTCCCACAACTACATGCACAATAGTTTTCACTATTTTTTTTTAAGAAGATATTCTGAGAGTCAAAAATTATGAAACTAACCGTAAAGATATAAAAATTATTAAAGTAAATTTTATCTTTTTCAATAGAATTTTTTTCATACACGATCAGAAAATTAAATCACTATCAGCATACTTAAGAAATTTAACCATCATCTATCAATTATGTTGTTCTTTGTTAATATAGTCTATGTTTATCTTTACAAACTAATTAAAATAAATTATTTTATTATTATTATTACATAGTTAGAAAGTTTATGTATAACTCAGTTAAAAGTTACCAATACTTATATAGGTAAATGTTTGATGAGTCAACATGATAAAAACGAATGTTGCTTTTATTAATATAATGTACGTTTAAATTGGATGATGAATGTATTCGAAAGGCTGATAAAAAAAAATGTATTCGAAAGAGTTATTAAAGAAATAAAGGTGGGTCCTTAAAAAAGAAAAGGTAGGAAATTTTTATTTGAAAACACTTGCTTAATAAGATTCTTTGATATGTTCACATAATTAAATTTATCTGACAGCATTAAATTGTTTTTTCTTTAGGAGTGGGAAAATAAGAGAGAAGAGGATAAAAAGAAGGATTTTGATGGCATTTAATAAACAAAGCCACCATAGAGAATCAATTAAATGCAATTTTTGAAAGCCTTCGAAAATTTAGGATAGAATTTTGTTGACGAGTGTTTATAAAAAAAAATTGATTAAGAAATAAATAAATATTACAATAGTTATGATAAAAAATACATTAAAAATCATCTTAAGTGTAAAACTTTTTGTTTCAAAATTATCAACTAATACTGTAAAAACATTTATCGTCCTTCTCCCTTAATTAATTAAAATAGGATAAAACTTAAATGAAGTTACTTAATTACTAGGATGTGTTTTTGTTGTTTTTTAATCAAAATTGTAGTTTATTTATACTTATTTTTAATGCAAAATTATTTTTATTATACAATTACTTAGGTGAAATTAATTTTAATTCTAACCGAACAGCAGTACTAACAGCATATGGGTAATTAATTGCATTTAAATCTTTATAATAAAAAAATTGCATCTAAAATTTTTTCATTAAAATATGATACGATGTTCCGTGGTTACCCAAGAGGATTATATGATATACTAGATTCTTTTTTTTTTTTTCTTTCCGTCTAAGGAATTAAGGATTATGGTAACACTTGCAGGACATGCTTGTCTTGAAGTATGCTTTTTTAGGTCATTTAACGTCTCAACCAACAAGTTGATTCATAAGTGTGGATCCAAGTTAAGGTTCTTTGTACAAAGTCTTAAATAAGGGTCTTGTATTAAAATTAAAAAAAAAAGTCTTACTAATTACTAGTAGTATCTAGAAAGACATTGATTATATAATTAACATAAAAAATACGGAATTTATTCTTCCTTTTTATCGCAAATTAAAGCGTGTTGAAATGGTAATAATATGCTTATCAGGTAACCAGGTGCATTTGCTCACTGATGATTCTTCTCCTTATTCAAAGGCAAATGTTAGTTGGGAATGAGAATATTTTTCTTTTGGGGTAAACGGGGAATAAAATACTTCTCTTTTAATTATTTTTTTACCAATTTGGTATTAGGTATACAAATTAAGAAATACTAAACATATTAATTACTTAAAATAAGTATTAAGTACTTTCTATTTTAATATATACTGGAATAATTAAATTTTTAATAAAAATAATCATTTACATTGTAGTGCAAATTAACACAAAGTCTCTACTAAACCAAAACATAAACCCCTAAGAATATGTTTGGATAGAGAATTTTAATTGAGAAAAATAATTTATCAAAGAATTTAAAATTTTATAATCTAAAATTCATTATTTGGATGTTTTCTTTAGAATTTAAATTTTTAGAATTTTAAAACAGAATTTTAAATAACTAAAAA
Organism: Glycine max; assembly: GCF_000004515.6. Classification (NCBI taxonomy): domain Eukaryota; kingdom Viridiplantae; phylum Streptophyta; class Magnoliopsida; order Fabales; family Fabaceae; genus Glycine; species Glycine max. Next base: position 4,272,921 of record NC_016088.4, on the reverse strand, counting down.
TATAGAATTTCAATTTCCTTCTAAAATATGAGAAATTGAAATTCTCTTATTGATAGAAGAATCTTTTAAAATATTTGTGTATTTTCTTTATAACCTTCTTTTTCTCTTCCATCTGAAAGTTCTCGAAATCTCATTTTCGAACTCGTGACTCTTTTTCTGATGATCTTTTTCTTCAAGAAATATCGAACTCGTGGAGCATCAATCAGGTGTGGGCGTAGGGAGACACGTAGAACTCCACCCGCCAATCAGGGGAGCAGCCGTCGCTATCCATCACGCGACAGAGGTGTTCGCCGAGATGAAGGGTCTGGGTCATGCCTTGTGCCATTGACTGAATGTTGTGATCAGATGTGGCGGTGTAATCATTGTGTTCCAGTTCCCTACGACTCCTTTCCATGCCACATCAGTATTTTTCTCTTTGAAAGCACACTAATCATATATTCTCTTCTCTTTACATTTATTTTCTTTCATCTTCATAATTTTTTTTTGCCCAAACACAAAATTTTAAAAGTAAAAAAAATTCAATTAAAAAATTTAAAATTCTTAAAATTTAAAAGTTCTCAAAATTTTAAATTCTCTCCTTCAAACACTCTCTAAATATTTTTAAACTAAATTTATTCTAAACAAAAACAAACACTTGAGAGTGAAGCATAAAAGTAAAACTAGTGTCTTTTCGTTATTAGTGAGAAACGAGTGCATGGTGGAGATAAAGATGAGGTAGCTAACACAAAGTTGAGTTGGGAGAGGACGACTGTGGATAAAATTCTTTTATTATCACCCATTTATATATTCAAGAAGTAAATTAAAATTTTATTATTTTATTATAACCCATTTACATATTCAAGAAGTAAATGAAAATTTATGATTTTCTTTACGAAGATCCGAATCCTCCGTTCATTTATTGGTTTTTGTATTTTTTAGGGTCATTTATTGTTACTATTAATGCATTGCAAATTACAACTCCATACTTCCTTTGGCAACCTCCCATCATTAGTTTCTGCTCACCATTACCAAAGTGGCTCTTAAATATATGTAGGAGTACCATTTAATTATTCAGTGCATTAATTGGTTTGACTCGATGTATGCACGTACCGTCGTCTCGTCTCTCGTGCTTTTAATAAAGTTAGAATAGAATGATGAGGCATCAAACATTTGAATTTTAATGTGTGCAAGTAAAACAGTTCTTGTATTGTCAAATAATTATCACATTTTCTATACCAAAACAAATTAAGCTCAAATAACAATTTAATACTTATAAAATACCCTATCCTTTTATTATTGTTTTAAAATGTATTTTATTTTAGTCATACACAATTTAAAATGTTTGATTTATTCTTTATTATTAAATAATAAGGTATAATTATTTTATCATATCTTCAAGGAAGTTAACATAATAGTTATATTATCTTTTTCTTATAAACTATATTTTTAATCTATCATTAATTAATTTAGTATTTATCAACTGTTATGAATAAATAAAAATTTAAAAATATAATTTACAAAAAAATCTACACATAATTATCACATCAAACTTGTTGATGATATAATAAGTTAATAGATTATCGATATAATTATATATCACATCATATTATTACTTAATAAAATAATTACTTGTATATTATTTTTATAAATTGCTTTGTTAATTATTCACTAACAAGTTTGATATGATTAACTATTTTAAACATAAAAAAATACCTAATTGTCTTTTCATATTTCTTGATGAAGTAACAAATAATAAACTTTTAATATCATTATTACATTATCCATCAACGTTATTACTTTATGATATGGACTAAAATAAAAAAAAAGAATTTAACAATGATTAAAACTTAAAAAATAAAAATTGAAGGGCTAAAACCTTAAATAGAATACTTTATTGAGATTAATTTATAAGAAAAAAATTATCATTTTAATAATTTCTAAATTATTTACTCTCTTCAAACTCAAATATAAGATAAAATCATGATGCTCATAAGTGGGAACATCAAACTATGTCATAAATCGATCATGGAGTTGGAGCAACAATTAGTGAATAGTATTACTTACCACTTTTGATGTAAAAGTTTACCAAACTATAACCTGTTCGTCTTCACTAGTAGTAATAACTTTTTTTTTAGTTACTTTTTCTTCACGGAAGTTATCTCCTTGTTGACTTTACCTTCGTAAATATCAAAATTGTTATTGTCTTATAGATGGTGTAAGATATGGGGCAAATGTTAGATTATTAAAATACTCCATGATTTGTGGAAACAATTTTAGCTCGAATCTCGAAGTCGTCCTCCCATTTTCTTAAATTAGAGCAATTTAATTTTTAATATATTTTTTTATTAAATAACGTATTTAGAGTAATTTTTAATTTCAAAGTCAAATTCCTTTGTAATACAATCACGCATATCCTTCTTTTCAAAAAAATTTATGGTCTTCTCAATTTTAAACATATCTATCTCTAATATTTGCTTTACATTTTTCTCTTTTAGTGTGTGATATTATCAATATCATATTAAGGAGTACTATTAGGATTCAGTCTAGCAGAAAAAATTAATTTCCTATAATATGATAAATCAATATTCAATTTCCTACTTCTAGAGACATTTACATTTAATATCCAATTGTGTTTCAAATATAATTATTTATGAAGGCAGATACTTATGAGAAATTAAAATAAAATAAAATTCTTAAGGACTGATTAATGCCATCGATAAAAAAAAACTTATTAAAAATGTATTTATTAAATTAGTATGAAATTATTAATTTCCTTTTTACAATAGTATGTTTTAGTCTTGAGCGTTTAATAACAATAACGCTTTAAATGTTAGCATGAAATGGCAACATGCTCTATTACACAGTTTGTCCTAAAAGAAAAACTCTCATTAAGGCAAACATGTTATAATTGAAATATATGATATTAACTTTGAGATATAAAAATTATTAAAGTTTTATCTTTTCCGACAAAATCTTCTCCATATATTTTATACTAGTACTATCACAGTTAAAATATGCTCTTTAACATCCGTTTTCAGAGGACTGATTAAAAGAAAAACTAATTATTAGAATAAAAAAAAAAAAGGAACAAATGAGTGGTGGCATCATGCATTAAAACAGTTTGTCTTAAAAGAAAAGGCCTCACAAAGAAAAACAAGTTACAATTGTATTTGACGAATTATTATTGATCATCGAAACTCGAAATCCTACAAATTTGAGTGGTTTTTGGCAATAGCAGCATCGTAGCAACATGGTTACGTTTTTCTTGGTACCTCAGAATCTAATGCCTATGTATTGAGCTAACCCTATGTATTGTACTTACCCCCTGTTATCCCATGCAAACAGGGTAGGGAGTTCTTGTTTTTGCTTGATAAAATTATATGAAAAGTTAAGCGAAAATTAAAAAATTAATTGATGATTGAAAAGTAATTAAAAGTTAAAAAATTATCTTATTGAATTATAAGTATTTGATAAAATTATCTGTTAAAGTAGTTGAAAAATATAAAATTATATGAATAAATATATTTATGCAATATTTTTTATTCAAAATTTAATTTAATTTTCTTGATAAAAATATATATTTGTAGTATTTATAATTTTGGCATTAAATTAATTTTAAACACTTGTAACTTTTTATTTATAAAATATCCAAAAAAAACCTACATAAACTTATTATTATGTATCACTATCAATATCGTATATAATAAAAAGATAAAAATGAGAAAATTATATCATATGTAAAAAAAGGTAAAAATAATAAAATTTTACGTTAAATGAAAAAGATTAAAAAAGAAATGTAATAAATATCTAAAGACAAAAAGAGAATAAAAATAAAAAATTAGAAGTTAGAGTTTTAAAATTTTTATTCCAAATAATTTCTAAAAAATATTAAAAATTATTAAAAAATTATTTATCAAATAAATTTTTCAACTAATAAAAAAATTAAAAATTAATTAAAATATCTTCTCAAACACACTATTACTAACGTGATCAACGGCCCAACCCTATAGAATATGGCCCACCAATGAAAGCGCTAAAGTCTGTGCACTAAGTAAGGTGTAGATTGATTTGGCTTTGGATTTAGAGGAAAAAAAAATCTAAACTCATTAAAATTAATCAATTCAAGTTATTTTTTATTTGAGGCAGTTGCTTCGTGCACTTCAATTTTGCTTCATGCGTCTTGTAAGTTTTCTGAATGCAAAATTATATTTCAGAAAGGTTTTCTAGAATGTAAATTTTTACATTCCGAAAAAGGTCTTTACATTTCGGATTAGGTGCAGGAAACAATTTAAAGGTGCTGGAAATAATTGGCTAGATTTTATTTGATTTGATTTTTAAAAAAGAAATCGAATCAAACTAAGCTTAATGTCATGTAAAACAATTTTACACCATCTTTTAATCACAAATCACTATTTAAATTATTTTATAATAATTATTTTAAAAGTCAACAAATTTATCATACATGGTAAATTGTAATTGAATGATTGTGTATAACTTTTTACACTGTTAGTTCATAACCCTTCTTCTCTCAAACTAATCCCATGAAAAATAGGTTAATTTAGTTCTAGTCATCAAATGAACAACCTACAAATACGGTTTAAATTTTAATTCAAAATAAAGAAAAATCATAAATTTGTCATCAAAATACACAAATTATCATTAAAAAAAATGGTCTATTATTTTTGGTAAGCTAAATCATTTCATTAGCAAAACAAACTTGACACAAGTAGTGATCAAGTTTAGTAAAAAATGAGGTACAAAAGAAGAGTTCATAACATACCCTTCCACACCAAATAAACAAAAGAAAAATAAACTCCCACCCTTACAAAATGATATAACCAAATCATCACATTCAAATATGGTCTAATAGTTTACTTTATAATAGTAGATCTTATTCCCAATTCAATAAATTGATACGAAGCTTAAGAATTTGAGGCAAACCAATTGTATTTGTGGGTCTTGATCCATAGTTTCAAAAGAAGTGAAGAAAGTTACTTTTCAATTGGACCAAACCATGGTTTGTCTACAATAAAAGGATGATAAATACAAAATTCAGAAGCTGGACAACCCTTCATCCCGTTAGAACTTGTGAAAGGGTGACAAACTGACAATTACAAAAGTAATGATATATCTTCTTATCATATCATCCTATTAATTCTCTTACTAAAATAAGCATTAAATGAAAAAAATACAATTTAATATTTCAAACACGTAAAATACATTAAATTATTTCTTTGTTTAATGGTTGGATTTGTTTAAACTTAAAAAAAAACAACTTTAAAATAAACTCTTTTTATATAAGCACTTTTTTAATAAGTAAATAGGATTTCCTTCACGAAAAAATAGAAAACTACTTGTTTTAAATAAAAACAGTTTAGACAAACACATCATAAAATTATAAAATTATTTATTTTATTTTTAAAAACACTTATTTTAAAAATAAGTTTAAACAAACTAACCCAATAAATAAGATATTTATTCTTACTAAAAGGCAAATGAAAGTACCAAACGTTAGTCAGATAATATCAAAGATTGAATTTGGTTTAGGTTACTGCATTCGTAAATACAACTACACAACATTCCAATCCTAGAAATTATTTTATTTGAATAGAAAGTAGCTAAATAATCCCATCGTGAAACATAAGACAAATATTGTTTAATTGTTCGGTTTTCCACTATTATTTCCATCCTTTTGTGTAAATAACTCAATATTAATTTACAATCAATAACATCTTTACCATCTAGAGTAACAATAGAACATCGTGCATTAATCAGTGCTGAGGGCTCAAATTGTATATCATGAAATATTTTCTTGTAGTTGAGATATTCATAGATTTTCCTGAATCCATTCTCCTAAGAATCGCTTAAAAAAAGTTCATCAAAATTCAAGATCTAATAAATTGAATAATTGAATATTACTCTTCAATTTAACAATCGTAAGAAAATTTAAAAAATTGACAATCGAACCATGCTTTCAAGTGGCATTACATGTACAATCTCATACTTCCTGCCCACTTGAGCTAAATATCCAACTTAATCAAAATAGGATGTCTGTTAAAAAAAAATCAAAATAGGATGTCTGAGTAAACAAATATTGATCAGGTAAGTAACCTATTTGCATTGTTGAACACCAACACTTATTGCATAATTATCCCATACACTAAAGAATATGGTCAGACATTAGCGGAAGGGGTTGAAAAACAGTTTGAAGTGCTCAAAAACTTAAATTATTTATGAGCACATCTTTCAATTTTCTATGCATTCACACACCCTGTACAAGCAGAAAGAAACTCATACCAGTCCGCCAGTTATCAGAGATGCAGATGGCTGTGTAGTGAACCATTCTGTTGATCATTTGGTCTCAATCCATCGTCAGCCCAAAACATTTCCACTACACAATAAAACAAATGCATACCACACTTGCCTTCAAAGTAGTGATTGTGCTCATTGACTGAAATAAATTACTGAAGAATAACAAGCATGAAATAAACTAAAGCTTCATTTCAAAACATCAAATGTCCACAGCCAACTTAGAAGAAACAGGGAGGAGGGTGATTAGATCGAGCAGAAAACAGAAAAATACTTCAAACCTTTGAAAGTTTGTGCCTATAGATTTTAATATTTATGTCAGATATTGCCCATACATAATGAAGTCGCTAATTACCTTTCTAACCTCATGTGAAGGTTCTATTTCGATGGTCTTCTAATCACTGTGTCATTGAACTTTTTCTATTTCTTTCCTTTCCTCCATTACAAGATCTATGGATTATAGTCACAGTATTGATTACCCAGTCTCAAACTTCTCACTCAAAAAGACTCAAGAGAGAACCTTTTGCACTAGTTTGCCAGCAGCTTCGCCTTTTATTCATTTATTTATGATGACCTCTCTTAGATTTTTTTGATAATTCTGCATTTGGCTACATATCTTAAGCACATGGATGATGTTCATTTTATATTTTGTGGTTTTTGAAATAACTCAAGGAAATTGAACTCTCTTTGCAAGTTGCAACAATAAACTGATGAGTTTCTCTCTTCAAATTTGAAATGTTGAAGAATACACAACAAATCTTAAACTAAGAATTTTCCGTTCTCAAGTTCAATTGTGAAAACAGCAATTTGGTGCTTCTTTGGCTATTTGTGGACCAGGTTAATCAACCAATTCCTCACAATAAAGTCTAAGATGAAACTTGAAAGTATAAAAAAATTTCTTCTTCAAGAAAAATGTGTTCTTTATTGATTACCATGGTTCAAAGTTACTCTTCCTCATGTCAAAAACAAATGAAGCTATAAACAATATGGATTGTTGTGAATATAGTCAGTTCCAATCAATATGGCTACAGTGTTTACAAACAAATGAAAGACTGAATTAACCTGTGCCTTTAAGAGAGCAATCAAGTAGGTTCCTGAGTCTTCTCTTCATTGTTTTGAACAACATCTTCCATCCTAGGTAAGTGATGAATATTTTAATGAGAATGAAATAATTTAATTATTCATCTATAAGGCTAGAAATGAAGGAAAGCCCAATATCTTCTCTTCATTCATTATCAGGTACAATTCACATGCTAACTAGAATGGACAATGACCAACAATGAACCAGCTGTCTAGGAAAGACATGTCCATCTCCATGAGATTTTTTCTCTCTCCCTGTATTAAGCCTATAAATTCAGACAGTAATTTCTAAGAGTTAACAGATGTACCATTAAATAAATTAACCTTACCCGTTATCTACAATCTCCATATCCGTTACAATTGCTTCTTTATGTTGCAAAATTGATGAGAATAACCTTTTGTCCTGGAATAAAAATAAGCATCATAGATTAGATTGTGCTGATATAATCATATAAACAAAAATAAAATAGAATATGCTCCTTGGATGCTGTCTAGAAACAGTGGAATAAGAATTATTTGTGAAACTGACTATACAGACAACCCTAAGTTATGAAGCAGATGAAGAATTTTACAACTATTCATTGAAACAGAAACCAGCATACTTGTGTAGTTGTGTCTTTCTACAACAAAGTGCAAGGTGAAAATATTATAATTGGAAAAATGTGCTTCCAGAGTTTCAGTGCCAGGAAAATAGTATTTTTTATTGTCCTCATATACTTTTGTAATTTACAATATATAGATAGTTTAAAAAAGAGGACTAAATACACACATTAGATTTAAGTCAGAAATTGTGTTGAAAAATCAAATCATTCTACCTAGAAAATGATGGATTCCATTTACCTCTTCATTCATATTTGTGACAGTATCCTGAATCCTCTGTAAGACAAGTCTTAAGCTTCCAACTTCATAATGTAAAACCTTTGGATTATTTTTAAAAAAAAATGATTAGAAATCATAAGGACTTTCAATCAGAAGTCATAATATAATGAAGAAATTAAATATTAAACCTCTTTGTCTGAAATTAAATTCTGTATCTCTGCATCCTTTGCAGATAAAGTTTTCTGAATGTGAGGATGGTTAAGAAAATATTAAAAAAGAATCCATAGATGAAAGTGCAAATAAACTTTATGGTATTTGATAAAGACAAATATTCAATGCAGGTATGGATATATCTTCCATTTTAGCTAGGTTGTGGTTGCAAACTTTTGCCACATCCAGCTTTGCTTCAAGTTCTGAGATGATTCTATCCTTTCTTCTTAATTCAGCCTCATTGTTTTCCAGTTTATTTCTTAGATCAGAGATATTTTCTGCAACAAAAAGGAAGGATTTTTCAGTTGAAAAAACTTAGACGGTATGTAACACAGTGCATATATACAGCTATTATTTATATCATACTAAGTATTACCATGTTTTAAAATGTAGGACAGGTTAACAGGATTTCTAGATTACCAACAAATTCTTTTTCAGATGCAGAGACCCAATCCATTTTGTTTCTCAAGCTGGCCACTGAACAAAGGAAATAAAAAATAATTGAATCAGCACTTAAATTTCTATTGTTTGTATGGATATCCACAAATGAGCACACTTTAGAGACAGTACTAGTTAGGAAACTACTTACCAATGCCCTCTCTATCATTGACAACATTCTGGACTTTATCCACAATTTGCTTGATAGAAAACGCCTCCTTCTCTATTGAATCAAACAATGCTACATAAGAGCTTATTTTCTCTGAAAGTACACCGAGCATCCTATCTTTGGCTTCAATTGAACGTTTCATTTGAGAAGTAGATTCCTGTATAACCCATTATTCAAACCCAAATAAACAATCAATTGCAGTCCATAATTAGGAGAGTTCCAAGTTCCAACATTTATTAGTTCCCCGATAAAGTAGGAGCCTTCATTGTGTTGGTTGTATTTCAGTTATGCTCAAACATGTTGATTAGGAACAAGTAATAATAGCTATATTAGGAGACGCACAGAACTGACAATGAAATAAACGGCCCAAAGCTTCCAGCTGTGGCCCCTTCAGAAGATTCAAACAAACACACTCAAGACAATTACTTATGGTAACAAGTAACATAATTTCCTTTCAAGCTAACCAAGTGTGTATGTTTGTTTGTTTCTTCTTTTCTTTTTGACAGATGTCTGCACGGGGTGGGGTGGGGTGGGGCTCTTACTTTCATCAGTAGGAAAATGTTTGCATGAAATTTTATGCATTAGTAGCAAAATGTTGTGGGAAGATATTGCATTACTCACTAGTACCCCTTAACTTGAAAGTTACCACGGTTTATGCGGTAACATAAATATCAGATAATAAAAGCACCAATCACACACAATAACCTCGTAAGCATTCACAAAGTTTTCCCTAGACTGAAGTAAATTATTCAGCGTTCCCTTCAACTCTTTCTGCTTGTTCTCAAGCAGCACATTATCGTTCTCAAGATAAATCACCTGCATTACAATTTACAAACACAATTCAATTAATTTTTCCATCTTTTTATGCAGAAAAAAAAAACTTCAACAATTGCACAAACATTAAATTCCCCCAAACCTTTCTCTCCAGTTTCTGGCGTTCCTCTTTTACAGAAGCCAACTCGTCCTGCAATTCCTGTATCTTTCTGCCGCACTCTTCCTCGTTCCGCTTCAGCTTCTGCTCTCAAACGTGGCAAACCGAATCAGCGTGAAAATACAGAAAGCGCTACGCTACGCGACGAAGAAACTTGACCTAATTGAAGGGAATCGAAAACCTGGATTAGAAGGTGGTGCTGCTCGGTGGCGGAGCGCTCCCTGTCCTGAAAGTGCGAAGGTTAGTGGAAGAGGAAACGGCTTTGGCGAATTAGCGATTGGTATTGGAGACGGAGATTGTTACCCTGAGATCACGAACTTCGGCGACGAGGGCTTGTAGTTGGAGCTTCAGCTTCGAAAGCTTGAGCAATTCCATCACTGTTTTTCTTCATTGCATTTCAAATTCGTCAGCTTTTTATAGCCAGGGGGTCTCCTTGTGAAACGACGTCGTTTCACTGCAGTTGGTGTTGAGCATTATTTTGGATTAAAATATTATTACCATACACATATTTACCATCACTGCTTTTTTATTAAAAATAAAAATAAAAATTGGTAGGGCAAGGGAATCAAGGAAAGACTAAATAGAGCTCTGGGCCAATATGAAGTGGAGGGTGCAATTCTTGGATGCTACTCTTTTCTTACTCTTGAGTTAGATTCTGAAAGTTTGCTCAAATGTTTTTCCTTATAATAATCAAAACACTAGTAGAAGATCCTTCAAATTTCTTACTATTTGTATATTTAAAATATTTTATCTTTAGTGATTTTAACTATAAAAATTTGGCTTAATTTTAGTTTCATAAATCATCCTAATGAGCTAATCCCAATTAAATTTAAAAGCCTTATAATTATTCTTAATCATGTAGAAGCAAAGTTTCATGATGAATCAAGATTGATTTGATTCAAAGATGTTTTGATGATAACAAAGATGATAACAAAAGATGATGATAAAGATGATGACAAAAAGCTCAAAGGTCAATCAAAGAATGAGTTCAAAATATTCAAGATAGAATCAAGAACACTTCAAGATTCAAGAGGAAAGTTGATTTCAAGAATCAAGATTCAAGAGATCAAGATTCAAGAATCAAGAAAATGCTTAATCAAGATAAGAATGAAAAGGTTTTTCCAAAAACTGAGTAGCACATGGATTTTTCTCAAAAACATGTTTACCAAAGAGTGTTTACTCTCTAGTAATCGATTACCAGATTGTTGTAATCGATTACCAGTAGCAAAATGGATTTGAAAAAGTTTTCAACTGAATTTACAACGTTCCTATTGATTTCAAAAAGCTGTAATCGATTACAATGTTTTGGTAATCGATTATCAGTGCATTTGAACGTTGAAATTCAAATTCAAATGTGAAGAGTCACATCCTTTCACATAAAAGCTTGTGTAAACGATTACACTGTTTTGGTAATCGATTACCAGTGATTGTTTCTGAATAAATCAAAAGATGTAACTCTTCAAATGAGTTTTGACTTTTTCAAATTGGTTTTAAGTTTTTCTAAAAGTTATAACTCTTCAAAATGGTCCTCTTGACAAGACATGAAGAGTCTATAAAAGCAAGACTTTGTTTTGGATTCAATTTATTCATTCAATCTTTCAAAGAATCTTTCTATCCAATCAATTCATTACAATCCTTTACAAGCCTTGAATCTCTTTGAACTTCTTCTTCTTCTTTGTGTCAAAAGCTTTCCAAAGTTTTCTGGTTTTTCTAAACCTTGAAAACTTGTGCTATTCTTTCTTTTCATCTCTTCTCCCTTTGCCAAAAAGAATTCACCAAGGACTAACCGCCTGAATTCTTTTTGTGTCTCTCTTCTTCCTTTTCCAAAAGAACGAAGGAACTGCCTGAATTCTTTTGTGTCTCCCTTCTTCCTTGTCAAAGAATTCAAAACGACACAGTCTGAGAATTCTTTTGATTTTTCCCTTTCCCTTATACAAAAGTTTTCAAAGGACTAACCGCCTGAGAATTCTTTTGTATCCCCATTCACAAAGTATCAAAGGTTTAACCGCCTGAGATCTTTGTCTTAACACATTGGAGGATACATCCTTTGTGGTACAAGTAAAGGGTACATCTACTTGGGTTGTTGACTGAGAACAAGAGAGGGTACATCTTTTGTAGATCAGTTCTAGTGGAGGATACATCCATTAGGTTCAAAGAGAACAAGGGAGGGTACATCCCTTGTGGATCTTTGCTTGTAAAAGGATTTTTACAAGGTTGAAAAGAAATCTCAAGGATCGCAGACTGCTTAGGGACTGGATGTAGGCACGGGTTGTTGCCGAACCAGTATAAAAACTCTTGTGTGTTTGTCTCCTTCTTCCCTACTCTTTTATTTTCCGCTGTGCATTTTAATTTCTGCTTTTACTTTTGGTTAAGTTTCTCTTCTACTCCTTATTCTCTTAACAACATAAGTAAAAGCCTTAGAAGAGTAAATTTTTAATTAGTAAAGGTTTAGGAATAATTAATTCAACCCCCCTTTCTTAATTATTCTGAGGCCACTTGATCCAACAAATCAGGTATATAATTCATTCATACGAGTTATCTTCATCAAAACCTTTAAACCTCAACAACAAATCAAGTTCAACATTTTTTTAGTCTAGATCAACACTTACCTCAAAAAGACAAACTCATAGATAGTCGGCAAAAAAGGAACTCATTACTATAATGCTGGTAAAGTAGGAGTGTGAATGGACGATAGGATAAACTCTATTACGTAAAAGATAAGATTAATATTAGCATTAATAGTTATTTTCATTCTTCAATTTATAAATTATTGATAAATTTATCTTTAAAAGATTAAAATTCAAAATTTAGTCATCAAGAGTATAAAAAGTACGACAAATTTTTTTGATTGTTAACTTTCATCCGTTATAGTTAATAAAATAATCTACGTGACACATATACACGAATTTGTCACAAAATAGATTATCAATGTGGTTATACTGAATAAATTTGACTAAAATGTCAATAAGTTATCATTATTGGACCTAAATGTCAGTAATTTTTTGTTGGACTAAAATGTCAGTAATTTTTTTTTGAACAAAAATGTCAGTAATTTTTTTATCAAAATACTAGTACGTTTTCATTGGGAAAAAATGTCAGTAAGTTAGCATTATTAGACTAAAATGTCAATAATTTTTCATTGTATCAAAATGTCAGTAATTTTTTATTAGATGTAAATATCAATAATTTTTTGTATAACCAAAATGTCAGTACGCCCAATAAAAATTACCGACATTTTGATATAATAGAAAATTACTGACATTTTGGTCCAATAAGGATAACTTAGTGACATTTTTGTTCAATGGAAACGTACTGACATTATGGTCTAAAACAAAAATTACTGACATTTTCGTTCAAAAAAATTAGTGACATTTAGGTCTAATAATGGTAACTTACTGACATTTAGGTTCAATCTATTCAGCATAGTCATGTTGACAATCAATTTTGTGACAAATTCGTCCCTTTATGTCATGTGGGCTATTTTATTAATAGTAACGGACTCAAGTTAATAGCTGGATAAATTTATCGCACTTTTTACACTTTCGGGGACTAAAATTTGAATTTTAATATTTCAGGAATGAATTTATCAGCGATTTACACATTCAAGGACGAAAATGACTAATTACCCTTACTACTACTATGAAAATTAGGGGACTAAAATACTACTGTTAGTGTAGCAATAAAATTTGGAGACTAAAATAGTAAAATTACAAAAATTAAGAACTAAATCACAATTATGAAATTTGATGATTAAAATTGTACATGTCAAATCAAAGGTCGACATGTTAATTTAGATATCATGTCGGCATGACATTATACACACAAATCATGTAAGTATCACATCAACAAATTTTTACAAACAAAAGGACTAAAATTATACAATTGTGATACTTAAAAGTTTAAGAATTTCGCTAATGTAGATCTTATTTTAAGATCTTAAGTCATTTTTTGGTGGATTTTGTATTGTCATATAGGATTCAAGATCTCTTTCATTAGTGGTAAATCTCACTTTAAGACATTAAGTCACTTTTTTAGGTCCTACAATGGACCTATCTTTTAAATTTTTATTTAAAAAATAGTTTAAAATAAATATAAATAATTAATTATATAAACTTTAATTATCAAAAAATATTAAGAAATAGAAAATAAGAAAAACAATAGTGCAATTTTTATTTTTTTTAAACAAAATCTTTTCACACAGACATCATTTACACATCCATTCTTCCCCTTCACGCTCAAACACAGACAACACTTATACCCTATCTTCTTCTTCATGCTCCTCTTTACAAAATAGTAGAGGGGGGTGGGGGGGGTGGGAGGGGTGAAAGGTCTCGTTGGGGAAGGGCTAATGATGCCGATGATGGTTTGTCATAGCCACAACAAAGGTGCTCAATGTGGTGTTCATTGGCCACACATAGAGGGAGGTGAAGGACCTCCTCAAGAAAGGAGTGATGCGGCTTGCTGTGGTTTGAATTGTCATTGTTAACATATTTTTTTTTAATTTATTTTATTTTTTCTTTCTTATCTTAAAACTTGTTATTGTTCTGAATTTGTTCATAATTGAAACTTGTTATTATTGTTTGGGATCTATTCATATTCTGGATTTGATTGTTATTTTTTATTCTCTTGTTTTCATTTTCATTGCTTCCGACTTGAAGCTGTTAGAAATAAAGACATTAAAAAACCTGTTTAAACAAAAGCAAATATGTAGAGTTCTTCCACAAGAACTCATCATCCACACTGAATATCCGAAATCAATGTCTAGTTATAAATCTTGTGAAGAATAGATCTTGAGTTCAAGAATCCAATTTAAGATCCAACATTAAAAATACTTTAAGTTGACACAAATAGAACATGAGAAACTAAAATTACACATTTATGATACTTAAAAAAAACTTAATTGTCCCATTGAAACTTGAAAGATTAAAATTACATAATTACAATACCTAAAAAACTAAGAGTACAATTAAAGTCAACCCACTGGCCAAAAATCAAGTTAAACATTATAATTTTCCATTTGTAACTCTTATTTTTCCTTTTAAGTTAAGTTTTTTTTTTTCATTCACGTTATTAAGTTACCTTTACCTAAAATACTAAAAGTACAATTACATTTTTTTTATTGACAATGTGTTTTCTTTATTCGTGATTTTCTCTAACTCTTGTTTAATTTCTTTTATTTTAATTTTCAATTTAATCAAACAAACGAAAATAAATTATTTTTTCTTTCTTTCCTAATTATATTAATGCAAACATCACACATTTTTATTTTAAACTCATTTTTATTTCATTTTTTTTCTATTTCTTTCATCTCAATGTATTTCCTTTGTATTTTATTCATTGTCCAAACATAGTGTTTTTGCTCAATGTTATATGTGTAGTTGTGATCAAATAAAACTTTTCTAATAATTTAGGCAATTGTAATAATTCTCTCAGATGGACCTTTGACAATTTCCTCAGCATGCTAATATATTACTTCCTATTACTTTATGAAACTTAGAAAAATCAATGTTATTGAACCGGTCCAAACCAGTAGGATTGGATATACATATATAACTTTGTACGAATCGAACAGATTTAGCATGATTTGGCTTTAAATTGTGACGTGATTGACTTGGTGAGTCATACACTTTTAGTTTTTTTCTTACAATTGAATCAGATCACTCATATAAAAAAAACTCAATTCATATATTATACTTGTGTTATTTACAATTTTTTTTTTATCAAGTATAACCATATCTTACAATTTCAAACGATAAAGATGTTGTGACATCCAATTTTTTCTTAGCATAAAAATAGTTTATATTGTACTTTATTTTTTTTTCTAAGAAACAAGCATTCATTATTATTTAACATTTTTATATTTTGAAAATAGTAAATTATTAATGATTTTTTAATTTTTCTTTTACGTTAAATTTTAATATTAAGATTTTAATTTTAATAATTTTTATCTTTCCGTAAAAAATATATATTTTTCATCTTAAATTATAATTAAATTAGTTCTTTTCAATCTTTTAATTTTCCTTTTTCTCAAACTTTAAATCATTATATTTTTATTTAAATTAAAAATATTTATATAAAAACTAGATATTTATTAATTTAATATAAATTAAAACTCTTCAAATAATAAATAATTTAAAATGAAAATAATATTAATAATTGTAAGACAACGAGATCAAATCTTTAAAATTTGTTTTGCGGTTGGTGATCATCGAGATGGGTCAATATGTTGTTAAAAAAATTAAATTAGTTTTTTTCTCTGATTGATTTTTTAAGTTTAATTTGGTTTTTTATTTTTTTCGGAATTAATTTGATTCTCTAATTTTAAAAATTAGTTGATTTAGTTCTTTAATTTTTTTTGTTTAATTTAATTTTCTAATTTTTAAAATCAATTCAATTTAATCTCACCATCTAAATTAATTTATGTGATCTTATAATTTAAATTTTCTTACGGTCTAAATATGAATTTTATAATGATTTAAAATTATCATTAAATAATTTTAAGTCGTTACAAAATGTGATTTCTTAATATTATTAGTTCAACTTTGATAACACGATAAATTGAATTGATTTTAAAAATTAAAAAAATAAATTAAATTCCAAAAAAAAGTTAAAAAATCAATAAACTAATTTGACCTAGAAAAAAGTTGTCCTAGCCAAAGGTGGATCATTCTAATTAAATCAGGCCAGTTTTTTTTTCAAGGTGATCGTTGATTACATGCCTTCCATCATGATTGGATTGCAGCTGTTTCCCTGTCACTTTGATACTGGTTTGTGTCCTTAACTAAAATAGCAGAATATCACTTCTCACATCAATGCTACTAATACCATTTTTTACAATTTTAATTAAGTTGTTTATAACATAAATTGGTGGTTTGTTGTTTTATTTTTCTGTGAATAAATGGTGTCTATTTTAAACATTGATAGTGTTATTTACACAGATGTGTTGTTTTTATATTATTTTAAAGAATGTGACATTTTACTATTTATTTAAATCTCAATTTTGTATATATTAATTTATCTTAATTTTTATGTGATATCTTATCATAATTAATCTTGTTTATAGTATTTATATATGTGTATTTGAATAACGTAATACAATGTATGTTATATTAATATTTTATTTGTTAATATATGTTTTTGATTGATGTAATTATATTTGATAAATATTTCATGAAATAATACACTCAACATGCGAATTATTTAAATGTTATAATAATCTTTTATTACATTTTTATCCTACATGATTTTTTTATTAAAATTTTAACAAAACACATTCTTAGATCGACATCCAAGATAAAATATTATGAATAATCTATTAGTGGTTGTTGGTATTTTTTATTATCTTTTATAATTTTTCTTTATTTATATTTATTTTTTATATCTTCTCAAATTATCTTTATACTATAAATAGGAATAGGCTACTCCTATGGGAAGAATATATACAATTCTCTTCTTCTTTACTTTTCTTTTTATTTTTCTGCCCCGAATTTTATTTTATTTAACAAGAAATATATTTTATATGTCCATAAATAACTAAAACATATTCCATCCATGGAGAATAAATATTGGTTGAACATTAAATTATGTTTTTTATGAATAAAATATACCCAAAATTAATTATTTTGTTACTTTGTAATAAATTTGGTATAATTTTTTTCATTTATGTATTTTTCAGACTAAAAAAATATTCGTGAAACAAATATTTTTTTAGTATTTAAGAATGTGCACGAATAAAATACTTTTTATTTTCAAATTTAATCTTGATTTTTTTTTTACTGCCAGATTATCTTTTTCTTATTTACCTTTATCACCAGCTATTTCATAAAAATATTACTCATAGTCTCGCGTAGAATCATTATACGTAATTTAATAAATTGGAAAGTCCATTTTTGTTTAAAGGCAAAAGAACTGAACTGTTAATAATTGATGATTTCGCCACAAAAGAAAATGACAAAATACGTATTTAATCCACTATTAGTGTGCTCATTTTCATTCTTCCTGCAGCTAAGTTTTTCAATCTAATCTCTAATTAATCAATGTGTTCCTTTCGCAATTAAATTTGACAGAATTAAATTCATCTCAAGAATTTAAAAGTTGTAGATTGTGATCAGTCATCAGAGTGAGACTAATTAATTTATGAAGGACTAAATAAAAAACAAACACATTAATGCAGGACTATTTTGTTTTCTTAAAAAAAATGGTGATAGATTATAGCTCAAGCTAAAATCTTAATTTATTATCCAGTGTTAAAAATCTCACATTGAGTAGTTAATAAATATAATAAGTATTTATATAGTTGGATAGGTCATCCTTTATAAATTAATTTTTAAAGAGACCTTTCAGATATTTTAACTATACTAACCGATTCATAATAAAGTGACCTACACAATCAAAATATTCAAGAAATCCTTCATATAACAATAATCTTTTTTAACTATTCAGTAGTATTCACAAGGTCCTTAGAAAAAGGAAAAAAGAAGGTATCTCTAAAAACATTGATAAGACTGATGACGACCTTGGCCTAGGTTTCTACCTTGTTTTATAGCCCATAATAATTATTTTAATATCATATTATTACTTTAAAAGTTATTTTCTTATAATAAAGTCTAAGTTCCACCTCATATACATGTTCTTATTACACTTTGTTGATTTGTAGCTAAATACTCCTTTCAGTCCTTTGTGTATATTACTTTTATATTTGATCCTCCAAATACAATATCTTACATTATTTTAAGCCATTTCAACAATAAAGTATATGAACCTTTAAAAGTATAATGTAATTTGCCAATATATATAGCTGGCCGGGTCTCTTATGCATCATCAGTGGTCCACTTATTTAGATTTCCATGATAACCAATGCCTGAAATAAATTAATAACTTAGATTGAAAACTCATTAAAAAATAAATTATTTTTTTAAATAACTGTTTTTTTTTATAATAAATAAGATTGCAAAGCTCGAAATACTTGAAGCCACTGATCTTGCAATTGACTTATCCTTTGTGCTCCCTAAAGTTATAGTTTGTAGGACAGTTGCCAGCTAACTAAGGCTAGAAAAATTTGTTCACTATCATTGAAGACGATGAGTAGCTAAATGTCATTTAGAAGTAAGGACATCACTTCTGTCTAACTGTACCTAGCAAGGACATACAATTTTAAAACTATTGCACATCACTATATCCCATCCATGCCAATTTGCATAAGAGATTCTTTTTTTAATGTAAGAGATTACTTTTTTGAAGAAAAAAAAATTGTTAAACCAATCTCACTTTGATGTTGTTCCTTCCTTTGCATCGCTTCATATGTTTCTTCTATTTGTTTCCTCGTGATTTTTAATTTAGTATTCATTTAGGGATGTCAGCCCGTCTCTCAAAAAAAAAAAAAATCATTAAACCAATTTGTATGATCATTTAGGATATCTTAAATTTATTAAAAATTATAAAATTTATAGTCCCATTTATTTAATAAATCTCACTCATGATTTGTAGTTTTTAATTGATTTAATCTATAATACAAAAAAGTGTTAGAATAATGAGCGTGTTAAAAAAGTATTACATGCCAAACCCTCTTTTCAAAAATTAAGTGAAATAATTTTACAAAATAAATTGCACACCTTAGACTTTTTCTCCATCTCGCTGTGACCTAATCGATTTGGACAAATAACATTTTTATTTTTTTTACTTTTAAAGGAGCTTTTAAGATAAAATTCTCATATAAATTCAATTTTATCTTTAAAACTCTTGTTAAGCATAAAACCTATGCGAAGTACGGGTGGATTTGATTCTCCCCACCCCATCTCCCAAACACAAGTTCAGGATCAAATTTAGGTGAGGTTGAGATAAAAGAAATTAAACTCAACTCTATTAATTTTTTCGAGTTTTATTGAATTTAAAGAAATTTACCTCGCATCATTTTAAATTTTAATTATTCATATATTTTTAAACAAATAGCATATTAGGTTATTATTATTTTAAATTATTTGACTATTGAATAATTTATTTAAATTTTAATAATTGTAAAAAATAAAAAAATATGAAAAATAAAACCTCAAATAATATATTTTATTTGGAAATGACCTTATTTATTTTATGTATTATTCCAGTCCCTACGATTTTTTTATATTAAAAGCTATATTTATATATCTTTTATTTCATGTTTAACTTTTACACATCAATTAATTTATTTCATATGAATATAAGAGTAATGAGCACTGTTTTTAAAATAAAATAAATCTATAAAAAAAACTTATATTCTAAGCTTAGGATGTAATGGTTGGTAAATTAGGTCAAATAAGATCAGAGCCACCAAACAATATTTATTTCGACGAGCTCTGCTATAGCTTACAGTTTGCAACAATTCACTACTATAAAATGACGGGATCAATTAATGGAACCCATATAATCAAAGATAAAATGAAAATTATTACCACCACTATGGTTTCCTAAGTTATTTGTATATAAGTTGTTTGTCCTTTTGCTTGATCATTTTGGAGAAACTTCTCCCACTTCAATGCTTTTAATATAGATGGTGCCTAGTGCCTATCTATAAAGTTTGCGAGGTACTTCACTTTTCAACTATTAAACCGTCAGAATCTTTTATCGGAATAAAAAGGACAAGGGCAGCACCAAACCCAAAAATGAGAAAAACTTCATGATGGGAAAAAGGACATACAAGGTTAATGGAATAACTAAATGAAAAAAAAATGATTTTTTTATTAAATTCATTCTAGAAAAACCAAATGTGTAGTCATTTTGACTAATAAATTAATTTTTTTAAAGAAATAAGATACTTATAATCATGCTGGAGAGATATTGATGATGCTGAAAAAAAATGAATTGGCAAAATATAACAACCAAACTGTTCATATTATCATAAGTAGCCAGAGACTTTTACCATATGATGATGGAAATTATTAACACATAGGGGACTTCATGGTGGAAAATTCCCCACTGCAAAACGCGAATTATCCCATACAAGTCATGCATTTTTCACATGTTATGAAAAGGCAAACAAAACCATAGTGAAACGTGCCCAAAATTCAACTAATTGCAACCACAATCACCTACATGTGCAGAAACAAGTTAAGTGCGCGAGTATAATTTATGGGGTGTTATCTAAAGCAAGAAATAAGGTAACTTTCTGGCCATTATCAATGCCTAACCGAATTTGATATCAGATATGGCACAAGGCGTTTGGCGTGGCCAACGGATGAATCAATGTCACTTTGATAAACGGTACTTTTGCATTTAACTAGAGGCACCAAATTAGGTCAGGCCCAATAATGTGTATATATTGTAAACTAAATGACAAAAACATTAAAAGGAAAAATAAAAGGATAGAAAGGATGGTAGCTAGCATCCAAAATGCATTTTACAATTGGACCAGATGGAAGTGTAACATATAAATGAAAGGGAGGGTTCGAAAGGAAGATAGATTAGAAACGTGTCTCTAAGTTGAGCATAGGTTTATAATTGGGAGAGGATGATTCAGATGTTGACTTAGAAGTATGTTCCGTCCTTTTCATTGTTGGTATAGAGCTAGGTACCCTTTCATTTGACATTGCCATTTATCTTTTCTTTTTACAGGAATATATAGAGGATTCTCTAGTGCATTTGATGAATAATTTTTTTTTTGTCAATTTATTTTTCCATCAATGCCAGCTTCAAAGCAGGTTTTTCTTACAATTAACTGATGCACTTATAAACAGGTTGAAATCGTGCATGAAAAAAAATGACATTGTGTAAGAATTTCACACGTAAAACTTTAGTTGATGCAGTGGTGTATCGGGCGACGTGGATCATTGGGTTGAAGTCATTCTAAGTAATAGGAATACTTACAAAAAAAATAATTGTTAGTCGATAGAAGGCTGAGTCGATGACTCGATATGCACTCAAGCTTCTGTCTCCCAAGGAATCTAAAAGAATAAAAAATGAGAAATTATTGTGTTAGTGGTGATTATTCAGTAATAAGGACACTAATACATTTTTATGAATTTACCACACGCAGTAACAATCACGATGCCTGAAAAAACGTCGTTGAAGGATCGCGGTGGTAATTTTGTAATTTTTAGGACTTCATACAACGACGGTGGTTGAATAACCGATTTGGAAAGCAGGTTTATATGATGACAATGACAGCTTTATTCAGACCGTTGTAGTTGTAACAATTTACAAAGATGAGTTTACCATACTCACCGTCTTTGAATAATAAACTTTTATTAAATTAAATTTTTTCCCCAAATCAGAAAATAATTAACAAGGTGTCCTCAGTTGAAGGTTGTCGCGCGCGCATTTTCGGGCTGGTTGTTTGAAAGCTTTCGTTCATCGTTGTCGGCATAGTTGTGGCTCTGTATCAACCTCGAAGGTTTGTATTCAATGCATTAGCTCACATGTTTTCCGTTTGTCTTCCACATGACCCTGATGTGCTTGACATTTGTGACCCTCGAAGGTCATTCTCACAGTTGTGCTTGACGTCAGCCTCGAAGTCGTCTCTCACTAAAGCTTAGCCTGGGTCGTCTCTGAGTTGAAGGTGTTCGAAGATACGACAGACCACTTCATCTGTCAACTCCTTAAAAGGTATGAACCCTAGCAGTGTTGATTCCAGTTTGTTGTTAGCCGAAAGCGTGTGCTTATGTTGTTTAGTCTTTGTTTTTTACTTTTAAATTGATCAATTTTTTTATTTCTTTGATGCCATTGATGGAAAATGGAATGGTGGTGGATCTGAAAAAAGATGTTGCTACCTTGTTTTGTCCAACTTCAAGGGGTGTTGTTCCTGTTAGTGTTGCCAAGTCTGTCACTTTCACTGCAACAGACTGCACCAACCAACCAACTGCTTTGGGTGCTTCTGTTCTCAGGGAAACTATTCCACACTCTCCAAAACCATTACATGAGAATAAGCCCCAGATTTCTGTTGCAACTGCAAAGTAAATACTTTACTTCACTTTCTCCTTGATATGTAGTATTACATGATTGTGTTTGTGTGTGTTTCATATTTAGTTTTTCTTGTCTACTTTTGTTTGGCTTATTAGGTAGTTGATGTTGGTTATGCCTTCATGAAAGTATTTTATTTATTTGTCTTGTCTCTATTTAGTGCTTATAGTTTCTCTATGTGTTTTTAGCTAGTTGGGAGCAAGATGTTTCTTTTCGTGTTGAGTGATTGGGTAGGCATGCAAATGATTCAGGGGAAGAGGAAAGTTCCTTTTTTTCCCCTCTTTTTGTTTAGTCTTTAATCGAGCCTAATATGTAACTGAACCTTAGCTAGTGGATAAACCTGCTTTGTTGTTGTTGTTTATATTTTTATCAGTTGGAATTTAAACTTAAATGAATCAACTCAACCTGTTGCTGATTACTCTCATGTTAGCCTCAAGCGTTAAACAAAGTGTTATTACTTGTGTTCTTTGTAATTTAGAGGATATTCCTTCTATGTTATTAATCATCGTATAGTTACTTTGTTTGTTCCATTATTTTTCTCCTATGTCTTGGTTGTCTATGATCTTGTTGTTATGGTATGTGATTTGGGATTTGAGCTCCTCCAATTATCATTTTCTGTGATTTCTGATCCTGATGCTGAAAGATTTTGACCTTATAGATAAGGATACAAATCTCTATTAGCTAGATTCCTTTTTTTAGAAGAATTTAATCACTGGCTCTGAAAATTGAAAGTTTTTATGAATTTGGTGCCAATAATAGAGTGATTAAATAATGAATTGTTATTATGTGAATCAGGGCGCAAGTTGTGGGATGGCCACCAATCCGTTCATTCAGGAAGAACTCAATGGCTTCTCAGCCTCAGAAGAATGATGTTGCTGCTAATGCAGAAGCCAAGTCTGGATGCCTTTATGTTAAAGTCAACATGGAAGGCTCCCCATACTTAAGGAAAGTGGATCTGAATAGTTTTACCACTTACAAGGACCTCTCTTTGGCACTTGAAAAGATGTTTAGTTGTTTTACACTCAGTAAGTTCCTATGTTTAGCTTTTGGTTGGTGGCATGAATTTGTTTGTATAGTGTTTCAATGGCATAGACTCATATAACTGAATAATATGCATGTATTATTCTGATTATGTTTTATTAACAAGTTTAGGTCAATGTGGCTCATATGGGGTTTCTAGTCGGGAAAATTTAAGTGAAAGTAGATTGATGGATCTCCTTCATGGTTCAAAATATGTTCTTATCTATGAAGACAAGGATGGAGATTGGATGCTAGTTGGTGATGTTCTGTGGGAGTAAGTGCATTTTCTCACTTAATTTCAAAGAGAATGTTTCGAATTTTCACTAATTTGATAGACAACAATTTCTATATTAATTTTCTTTGCTGTTTTAAGAGGTGGAGACCTCTTATTTTCCAATCTTTTTTTTTCTAATATGAAATTATAATAGTTAAAGAGAAAATGTTAATTTTTTGTTTTTTCTTTGAGGGAACAATAATGTTATTGCCCCACTTATTAGATTAGCAATTGAAATCTATGTAAGTTCATATTTAGTTCATTATCTCTTACGGCCAAAAATGGGTGATTAGATCCCAAGGATCAGCTGCTTACATCAGTTGGCACATGGCCTCATGGTTTGGAGAGTTTACACTAGGAAGAATAAAGGAAGGAATGGCAGAATGCTAAGTTGATAGAGAGAGAAATAAAGGAAGATGGTTGTTAATGATTTGGAGTTTATGGTAGTATATAGGTGGGAATGTTGGGTACTGGGGGTGATCATTGAAAACATTATGATAATTCTGAATGGAGAAAAATAGCTCTCTGTAGTAGCTTGGCTTTAACAGTAGAAGATTTCTTCCACTATATTACTTTTATTAATTCTTAGACTTAATATGTGCTAATTTCTTCTTGTTGAATTAATTTCTATGTAACAAATCTTTGGCTTGACCCATTTGAATTGGGTTTTCTCATCTTGTTAGGGGGAAGGTTCATTAATCTACTTGTTGATTTTATCTTGGCCACTTGGTTTATCTACATTGGTGGTATGCTCCATATTAGCAACAGTTATGTTACGTTATGGAAGGTAAGCTCTTGATTGACTAGTTGAGGCAACATGTCTCATGGTGAAAATATCAACCATAATATGCATCAATTCCCATCATGTCAACTTGTTCTTAATTAATTCAATTAGTTGACTCTAAATAATTGTCATTTCTATATAATATGTCACTCTGTAAAAGCTAAAGGAATCTTTGCCTTATCCTTACCTAGTGGGATAAGGCTTTATAGTTGTTATAAAAAATAAATTTTGATGCTTGTGTTTCCTTTTAGGCTTCTACCTCATTCCTTGTTTGTCTCCTTTATATCACTGGTATTGATTTGGTCATATATTTCTGCATAGGTACCAGAAAAAGGCAGCAAGGTTGATCCAAGAAGTCACTGCTTCTGCAAATGATGTAGAATAAGATACCTTATACTTTAATTCATTTTATATTTCCTAAATGCAATTGTGATGAAAATTTTCTCATAGGTAGCCCAAGAGACATTCTCTCTTATTAGAATTGTGCGAGTTTATGGAACAGAAGAAGAAGAACATGGAAGGTGATGATGCTATTACAATTATGTGATATTTATTATATTTTCATTCCTGTTATTTTGTTGTATTCTCATGCATGTTGTCCATTTGTATCTGCAAGTATAAGTGGTGGCTGGAGAAATTAGCTAACATAAGCTTGCGACAAAGTGCTGCATATGAAGTTTGGAATTTTAGCTTTAACATTCTTTATCATTCAACTCAGGTTAGCCAAGGGTTTCTTAAATCACGTATTTATCAGTTTTTATTAATTTATTTATTTCCATTTTTTTCTCCTTTAAGCCTATAATTTTACTCTTGGAAGAAAGTCTGCTAGGATTTGTAATCGATAAATTTTTTGAAGTTTAATTAAACCTTTAATATTGACTTGTGTTTTTATTGAAACATTAAATCTCATAGGTTATCGCTGTGCTATTTGGAGGAATGTCTATTCTAGCGGGTCATATCACAGTTGAGAAACTTACCAAGTTTATATTATACAGTGAATGGTTAATTTATTCTACCTGGTGGGTGGGAGACAATATATCCAATTTGATGCAATCGGTTGGGGCTAGCGAAAAAGTATTCCACTTAATGGATCTCTCACCTAGCAGCCAATCCATAGAAAGAGGAAAACATTTTTTTGCTCAAATATTTCATATGAATAAACACCTTCATATTAGTTTAGTCCTTTTTGTGCTTCTTTTTATTTTGTCAAGTCATCACCTATCTCGAGACTGCATGGTCCCTGCATGTTCAATTCTTATTCTACCAATAGATTGAGCATGGATACTTCCCCAAGAATTATGTGGGATAATTATAATTTTCTTAAGCTATGCATTAAACAAACTCTGTAGTTTACTTATTTGCTTGTTAGGAATAAGGTTGCTCACACTGATACAACAACAAAGTCTTATCTTATCCCATTAGCTAGGATTGCTCACACTAATAGTAACTATAAGTGTTTTAAAACTTTAGATACTTTCTACGATTCTTGATACTGGTTGTTACAAGCAATATTGGAATTTTATTTTTAAAGAAAAATAGAATTTTGTTATTGAACTAGACAAAATGTTTCATTGATTGAAATAGAAGTATAGAAAAGTTAATTACAAAAGAAAGTAAAAAGAAAGTGATTAGCTATTTATAGAGGCACAATGATAACTAAAATCTAACAAAGTGTAACTAACTACACACAATCCTAACAACACAAAATCCTAATTAAAAAATCTCTTAAGTTAGTCTTGAGTCGAACTCTTCACTAGTTTTTCTTCGGTATGATTTGCCACTGCTATTTGCTCTCATTCTTACTTCTTTAACAAATATTTGATGACTTAGATTAGTTAGTTTCATGTAGGTTTTTTTTTAATTTCAGTTTAAAATCTATAAATATGAATTTGTGGAATTTTTAAATATTTGTTTAATGTAGTGTTTTTTTTTGTTTTTTCAGCTTTTCTTTGTGTATGCTGTAAGAGATAATATCATCGATCCTGTCAAAGACAAGGTACCTGGTCCTCTGAACTTTTCTAGAAAAATCATTATTTAATTTAGGATTTTGTCATTGGAATTATAATAACTTTATATAAAAAATTATAATAAGTTGTATTTTGTATGAAATTGTCTTAAGAATTTTTATTTTGTTACACTCTTGTAATTAATATTAAAATTTATTTATAAAATTAATATTTAAATGATAGATTAAATATAAATAATTTGTGAACATCTTATTTTCATTTAATCTATCATTTAAATATTTATTTAATAAATAAGTTTTACTAATAATATTAATTACAATGCTAACGTAAATTATTTTTATTTTTTCTGATGGGATATCATTCAGGAAAAATATCAATAACTAAAAATAATATTTAATTCAAAGACGGTGCTAACGTAAGCACCCTTAAAGACGATGTTGATGTAAGCACCGTCTTTAATGTAAGCACCATATTTGAAAGTTGATCCCTTTCTAAGACGGTGATTTTTGACCCGTCGTTGAAAGGTTTAACTTTCCATGACATCGGCTTCTATGACAATCAACGACTGTCGTTGTATCTTCTTTTTGACCGTCTTAGAAAAGTTTTTTTCTAGTAGTGGGAAGATAATAATTAGAGAATTTCAAGGTGTGGGTATACATTAAGACATTAAGTTCATCAATTTTATATAAATTGCATACAAGAGGTACAATATATAGCGATTTTTTTAAGCAAAAAGAGATTATCCCAACTAGGTTGATATCACAACAAATAGAAGCCCAAACAACAAACCCTATATCCATTAATAGATGAAGAAAAAGAAAAAAATAGGAGCTTGGGGGAATAGAGCCTGACCCAAAAGAAGCCGAAACAAAGTTCTTGTATAATCTATAACAGGAAAGATTTTTCTATCCTATACAAAAAAAATTGTGATAAAAGTTGGTATAAAATCCCATCAATAAAACTTATCTATACTAGTGCCATGGGAGATCAACCTATTTGCCCAGGTGTTCTCCTCTCGAAAAATGTGACCAAATGATTTTGGGTGCAAATTTTACCTTATTAAAAAGATAATTTTATTAGCTTCAATTTGAAAAAAGTACAACTAAATCTTGTTTTGGGAAAGGTTAGAAAAATGTATACCTTTGAAATCAATGTTTTCAGTATTTTTTGAAAAAAGTGAAAATATGGTGGTACTTTAAAGTACTTTCTTCTCGATACATGTATTCTAAATCTTGAAAATTTGAAAATGAATACTCAAGCTAAGTGTCACCTTATTGCTTGAAAATCCTTTACTAATTTTAATTGGAGCATTTTTTGTTTTGTTTTTCTAGGAGTTTAGGATTTGGAGTTTTCCTTCTTTAATCATGAAATGAAATTGTTATTTTTGCTAAGTGTATAAATTGTTTATATGGCTTATGAGGAAATGTTGATTTACTATTTCAAGTTAATTGGAGGACCCCAAAAGTGTAAATTTTGGGAAAATGTTAATTTATGCATGCAATGTATTTATTTTAATTTAACTGTATTGAAGACTAGGAGGAGTGTGAACCTCAAGTACTAAAAATTGTATGTGCATGTGATTGTTTGTATGATACAATTGATTTTCAACCATAGTGTGAAATTGTTAGCATTATGATTTTGTTTGTGGTAGTTTCACATGGACTTGGGTGCGAGTACTTGTGCTGACTAGAGAATGGGGTATAGAGGGTAGGAAGTGAAATTTGAGTTGGAGGACAGAGTGGTTTGAGTGGGAAAAAACAATGATGGAATGTTTTGAAAAGGAAATGTTAGGGGTGCATTTGGTGAAGGATGTTTTGGACACAAAGAGATGGTTGCATAGTGATTCCAAGTCTTACACGGTTCACTTTGCATATTTGACAGTGAACAATTTTGATGCAATGCTTGATTTAGATGAGGTATTTGTACAAATATGGAATTTGTTGGTGTCACCAAAGTTTCATGTATTTCTGTGCAAATTGATGAAAAACAAATTACCAAACAAGGGTTAATTTGAGGAGAAAAGGTATTGAGCTAGGTGTGACTAGTGTTCAATGCCTATTTTGTGTTGTTGAGGAAGAAAATTTGGACCATGTTTTGTTATGTCGTCCACGTGTGGAGGGCATTTGGAAAAGATGGTATAGTTGGTTATAGATTAAAACCACATTGCCTAAATGTGGTAATATGCATTTTAGCCAACATGTGCTTTTTTATGTGAACCAATTGGTTAATGCTAGATGTATATTGGTAGTCATCACTTGGGTCTTATGGAATTAGAGAAACAATATGATCTTTAATGGAAAAAGTTTCGACCATCATGAAATTTTGTAGTAGATCTTGTTCTAAGCATGGTCTTGGATTCAAAATTATTATGCTGCTTCTGAAGCTTGCTTTGCTCAATGGTGCATTAACCCTAGGATTTGTATGTTGGGGTGACAGATGTAACATCTCATTTTTCATAAAATAAACTAAAAATGATTTTATTGAAAATTAAAGCGTTTTAGGAAAATAATAAGGATTTTGTAATTAAATAAATAAGGGAAAATATTTTTTATTAATTAAAATAATGGTTTTAAGGTAAATAAAATAAATATATGTTCTTAGAAAATAAAAAAGATATTTTATTTATTCATTTGATAGGGAATAAAATTGAGTTTCTTTTTATAAAATAAAATAAAG
The DNA here is from genome assembly GCF_000004515.6 of Glycine max. Taxonomy (NCBI): domain Eukaryota; kingdom Viridiplantae; phylum Streptophyta; class Magnoliopsida; order Fabales; family Fabaceae; genus Glycine; species Glycine max. The sequence continues at coordinate 4,243,338 of NC_016088.4, read as the reverse complement.
AAAAATAGAGTAAATAATAGACTGAGAGTATCCTAACTATAAATAGAGACATATTAGGTCAGTTTTACATTCTTTACGCTCTCTCATCCTCTTAAATTCGTTTTCCCTTCATCATTTCCCAAAACTCTCTCTTTTTCTCACATACACTCAAATCTATCCCAGTAAAACTACAATCTCGGACTCGTTAACCATTGGATCATCATGAAATTTGAACAACAAGTTTGGAATTTATTTCCACAGACTCCTATCGTTGGGATTTGCGAAATAAGGTCCTTGGATAGAGAAACGTCCTTTGCATGGAGACAGTGAAATGAAGGTTTCAATTCCTTCTCCTTCTTTCTAACGCTTGAAAATCCTAACAGAGCAACCAAAGAAAAATCTTGAGGAATCCTAGGGAACTGTTAGAGATGCTACTATCGTTGCCGGACTAGACACTTGAGTCCGCTTAGAGATAAAAGATGAGTTTATCGCATTTTGGGTTAGAATGAACATGTGTAAGAATTGTTAGAGGATCAAATTGAGATTTAATTTGGGATGCTAATTGTATTGTGATTCTTCCTTTATGATTATAATTACGAGATTGTTGTGTTTGATAGGCCAATTGATGTCCTTATGCGAATTGGTTGATAAAATTGAGTGCTCTTGGTGTTTTCATGTTTTTGACCTATGATTTTGATTACTTTGATTTTGATATGATTATGTGAAATTTTTTGAGGAGTTTAATCATATGAACATAACATATTAATATTATTATTGTGTGACATATATGTAATGCATGAGGCGTGATAACGTGTTATCTTGGGATTATGAAAGTGTGATGAACTATGTATAAGTGACAAATTGAGTATGTATTAAATTATGAGATCACACATGTGTATTAAGATGTTGTGTGCATTGAGTTGTGAGCTATGAATCGTACAATCACATGACTATAAGATCTTTTAAGGGCAACGAGTTAATGCGCGACGAGTATTGTGATGAGATCCACTGTGGGAACCCAACGAGTTTAATCACTTTGAGGCACAACGAGTTAAAATTGTTTTGAGAAAATTGAGGAGTCGTGTGTTTTGTATAGTTCATAGATAGAGTCTGCGTGCTAAAATATTTTCTGGGTTGGACCTGAATCAAGAGGGAGAGATCCTGACAGACTCTTCAGAGTGTAGGCCTTAGGGGTAAATACACTCAGTTTGAATGTTCCTTGAAGCCTACGTTGATCCCATATGGTTAGAGCGTTCTTGCAAAATAGAGTGACCCTAACTGGTCTCCTTATGATTTTACCAAATGAGAGTTACTTGACTTACTAGTGTGTTGTTTGTCTTGTCATGTACTCCTAGGTGCCCAATGAGATTTTTCACTGACATGGTACCACATTGCATATAGGATTGAGTCTTAGTATATTTGTTGCATAACGCTTGTATATTGATCGATATTGATTGGTTGAGTGATATCTTGTTTTGATTCTTGAGTACATGAATGATATGGAAATGTGTGAGACGTGTAGTGTTGAGATGTGATGTCATGCGATAAGTGGTGGAAAATGACGTGAGTTGTATTTAAGTAAACTATATTTCATTTATATGATATGTATATCTATGTTATTTTGTTTCTCTCTATTAGTTAGGAATGTGATAATTCACTCTCGGTATATTGTTTATATTTAGATCCTGTGATGATCTCAAACTTTGTATTTGTGGGAGTAGATGGTTAGGTGGATAACTATAGAGAATCTCATGCTAGAGGATGTGGGAACACAATACTCTGATAGGATGTGACATTGCGACATGAGTTTCAGTATTATTTGCATAATATTTTGAACATGTTATTTCGCTGCTCAACTTGTTTCCTTTTGTTAAAAAAAATTGGATGACCTTGTTTTGGGCCAAAAATGTTTTCATACCCTTATTCGATAAGTTTTTAATTTGGTGATTAACATGAATGTGAACCTTTTACCCATGTGAGCTCTTTTCTGTTTATTAAATAAAATCATTTTAATTAATTCTGTGTTTTCATGTATGATATTATATAAACATGTATGTCAGGGTAGAGGATGTCACAATAGGTTTGCTAGTGGGTGGAATATGGATATGCAGGCTTTTAAGGAAAATGGTGATACTCGTTGCATATTTTAGGGGATTAATATTCTACAAGTGATTCTAGATGCATGTTGATTCATTGCTTTGCTTAACGAGTATAGTTATTGTTGTGGACATAGTGATGTTTTGATATTATGAAGGCTTGACTTCTGGGATTTGTTAATGGCTAATTTGGTGGGATGTAGTTAATGCTAGTTAGTGGGTGGTTGTTCAGTATTTTAGAGATATTAATGCCATAATATTGCAAACCACTTATTCATATAACCATGAAGGATTTTTTGTTGGAACACATACATTGTATATGGGTTGGCACCCTAGTGATTTTTATAATATATTAGAATTTTAGCTAATAATAAAAATTGTGATGACTAAAACTCCGTTATAGTAATTTTAGTACAATGACGAGTACGTGACGAGACACGAAAAGTATGAGATGAAGAAAGTCACATGGGGAATTCTAGCTATAAATATGTTGGAGATCATGAAAACAAAGGTCAAATGACAATGCTCACCTAAAGTGGTGAAGAGGACATAGGTCCTTAAAATGATATGATTATGGAGCTTGAAGAGATGTCTCAAGCTCATGTGCCAGTTCGTTATCGTTTGACACTAAAAGTAGCAAAACCCCACCGTGACAAAGAAAGGACACTCTGAGTAAGGAGAATTGTTGAGTAGTCAATCCTTAAAGTTGTTGGATGACCACGGTTGATACTTGGGCAATGATCGTAGGACATGAATCTTTGGGATGAGACCAAGTTGTGACTAATGTCAACGAACCAACTTGGTAACCCTGACTAACTATGAGTCATTATCAATTGGTGGGAGTCTACCATTGTACCATGATAAAAGCTATACTCTCAATAGTCATCCAAACTAGAATGTTGTAAGACCATTGAATTCTGGGAATTTTAGTGGCAACTTGCCAATGTGAAATGATTACGAAATTAGAAAATGTAAACAATTTGAATGTGAGTGAGACCAATAGACAACCACATTGTCATGGTTAGTAGAACTGTATATGACTTCTTAATTCCTTATATGTGTCGTTAGACAAAGTTGGAAGATTCACTCTTATTTATTTCTTAGGATTAGACAGTAGCACTTTTGGAGATCACAGAGACATTGTCTTGTTCACATTCGTCATTCTCGCCACCATTATTTTTCTTTTGAGGTTTAGTTTGACATGCAGAATTGAGATTAGTAATGACTACTTTAAGTGTAGAATCTTTTATTCTATATATATATATATATATATATATATATATTAATATTAGTAGACCTAGACTTTATAACTTTTAGCATATATAAATTTAGTTATCACACTTTATCACTACATGTATTTATGTTATACTTTGAGATTGTACCTATTACCTTATCCAAGAAAAACATATATATTATGATACTTTTTACCTCATGTATATATGTATATCTTGTAAATTAGAGATATCTTTTTTATTTCATCTTGTCTTACTCGTTTTAAATGAAAGGTTCTAGGCAAGACAATACTAAGCTTTTTAAAAAAAAATTCAAATGATATGTTTTTTTTATTACGTGGTATCAACTTTCTGAGTTAATTAATAAAAAGTTTTTAAAAAAATTATGTAACAGTTTTTGAGTAATTAAAATGGAAGTAATACGTTTATCAAATTAAAATAAGATTAAATACTGATTATATGTAAACAAGGAATTACGGTGTTAAAGGGATTACATCCAAGGAGGTAAATTCCAACTGCCATTACTAATGAAGTCAACGAGTGTGGCCTACAGATTGCAGAGAACGTCCTCCGAGATATTGACAACAAAGGCAATTGGTTGGGATGTGAATGTTTTAGTGTTCAATAGTTTAAAGCTAATAATGATAAGGTATTTTTTTAACAAATTTATCTGTTAAAAAATAATACAAAATATATTTCAAAAGAACAAAATTATTTATGTTTTATTCTAAGAATTTCTTTGCCTATTTTTTTTATTTAATTTCATTTTCTAATATTTTCACGGCATTCATTTAAATAGTATTTTTCTCATACCTCGTGTTGAACTCCATTATGAATATTTGAACTCCATTTCGATTTTTGGTTCCTATTAAAGAGATCGAAATCTTACTCTTTTTACTGACTTCATGACAAAAGGAATAGAAGAAAAAAAATTCAGAAACAAGTGGCAGCACTTATAAGGTAAATTTTAATCATTTTATTAAGGTTAAAATAAAGATACTGCTATACATTATTAGAATGTGTTGTTATATCCAGTACATCCCAAATTAAATTAGAAGGAAAGAAAAAATAAGATTAAATAATGAAATGAAATAGGCCGTATTTCATTCTCTTCCATCTCCTCCCATTAGATTAAATAATGAAATGGAATAGACCATATATCATTGGTAGTTAATCTAATGGCTTAGAGTACCACTATCAATCAACTGAATCAAGTCAAACATAGGATATGTTTAGATTGAAATTAAAAATTATAATATAAATCTAATGAATAAAAGTAAAATAAAAATAAAAATAAAATATTTTTTTGATAAAATTATTTTGCTTCAAAAGTATTTTTTCATCTGATTTTTAAACATGTTCATAATTTGAGACTCAATTTCATGATTAATTCATTAAATTTAGTTTATGAACCAACTCGATATATATTAATATATATGTGTGAATATTAATTAATATATTTTATATCATTAAATTTATATATTAATTTTTAATTAATTTCATATTACTTTTGTTATAATATGAAATAAATAATTATAACTTAAATTCAATCAAGTTAACAAGCTTAATCAAATTGCTCATGAACTTGAATCAAGTTCAATTAGAACTTAAAAAAAAAGTTAAAATTTAGGTCGAATCAATTCTTATCAAATCATGTCAAATTAACTTTAATTCAAATCATTTTTACTTATAACCTAAAATCACAGCCTAACCTAGTAGTCAATTTAGTGCACAAACACCTTGCTGCTAGTGTTGTATTCTCTCTCTTTCTTTTTCATTTATTTTCAATATTTTTTTAGTACTTTTGCACATTTTTTTAATGTTTATGTTTTTTTTATTAATGATTTTGTAATGTTTGTGTTTGGGTTTTAAAATTGGTTTGAATATCTTTTATGATCCGTTTGAATGTAGGGAAAAATAAAAATAAAAACAAAAATAATAGAAAATAATTTTATTACAAAAAAATTAAAAAGTACTTATTTAATTAGAAATAAAAGCTAAAATTAAAATATATTTGTGTCAAATGTTTTTTTTTGTATTTTTCTAATGTAATAATTGTTATTTAGATCATATATAGATGTATTTGTTATTTCCACATCTTTCTTATTTTCTGCCCATGAGAAATTACGGGAAAAAATTATGTAAGTTTTACGATAACGATTCTTTTTTATTTTTACTGCATATCGATATCATTTTTATTTATTTATGGTGATTTGTGCATGTTAAACTCCACCCATTATTATATGCTTCTGCTCAAATCAAAGCTCATAATAACTATTACTCTCTAAGTTCCTTTGATATTATAGTGTCGTCGGCTAAGGCCTCATCTTAAAACACAAGTGCATGAATAATCATAACTTTAAACTTTAAAAGTGTCTGAACTTTGAAACACAACTTTTTGTTCTCACCCACCTAAAAAAAATCATTCCTGGTTTCGTTTCCTCCACCAAGTTTAAGTGCAATCAAACCCACATAATAATGTTCAGACTTTGGAGCAGAGCAATATTATTAATTGAATAATATTTATATCAATTAATCTCATTAGATGCTCTTCATCACGTGCTCATGTCTAATTGGGTCACCGCACCTGCACAGCATATTATCTCCATTTAAAGTCCTTAACCAAACGCGCTTACGTAACGTCACTGTTTTTTTTACTTTTTACATGAAAAAATCCAAAACTTGGCAATAAAAATACAAAGGGATCCGAAGGAAAAACAATTCTCTAGAATGATCATATATTCAGTTTATAGTTTTAATTATTTAATCTTAAAGTTGAAAATCATCATAGTATAATAATACAATAATCATAACCTTAAACACACTAAATTCGTAAAAGAAGAATCCTGTGTTTGATCCCTCGTAGAACATGCATATTCTTGAAAGAACCGATTAAGTATGATTAAGTTCTAAGCTGATTCAAAAGATGGAAACTGTGAAAATAATATTAGAGAACCTATGGTCCTAATTATGATGATATCAAATAAAAATAATACGATAACTTACTTATCTGCTTTAATGATCAAATTGTGATTTAATCGTTTACATTATACCTTATTTTCTAAATCTACTCATTTATTTCTTAAAAAGGGTTCCCTCTGCCCTTTATGTTCAAATAAGACTGAGTCAAATGCTTATTTGTTCTTTTCTTGCAGAAAATCTCTCCAAGTTTGAGCTTACATTCGTGATTTGATTGCTTTCTGCAGGCGTTTCACTTCTTCACAGCGCATTATTGACTCTTTAATTAGGGACATATCCACATCAGGTGTTCAAGGAAAATTGTGTTGTCTGATTATAGCAATTACAGTCTACTGCATCTGGCTGTCTAGGAACAAGCTGATTTTTGAAGATGATCAAATTTCTGTAATAGATGTTATTAGCAAGATTAAGTTTCTTATGTATACACAAGCGCACCTGTTCCATTTGTTGTTTTAGCATCTTGATATAGACCTTCTTGTATTAGGGAGACTTTTGATTTTCTCTAACTGCGGGGGTATGTCCCGTGTATTGTTGTATCATTTTGGGTTTAATATAATTTACATTTTTTCAAAAAAAAATAGGAAAAGTTGCTAAAAAAAAGTTATTATAAGGAGTCTACCCTTTTGTTTTCGTTTACCTATTTTCCCTCTCATAACTTGCATGACAATTGTCAATAATGAGATGGGACCATCAATTATTTATACAAAAGGGGGACATCCAGGGTACAACACACTTCAAAGAATTAATTCGATGACCCCCAACCCCAGAAAACAAAACGGATCAGCGTAAGTGGACAAGTTTAGTGTCAATATCAAATAAGGTCCATACTGGACTAGTTAAACGGTGGGCCTCAAATACGCATCCAAATCATAAACAAATTAAAAAAATATTTACATGTTAATATAGTGTCATCATCATACTTAATATAATCCTAAGTCTCATTGTTCAAATACTTAAGCATAGTACTACAAATGGTCTCTCGTGCACGTCCACGAATCTAAACAACGATCAAGTACTTTATTTCAAAACCTTTCTCATAAATCATATGTTAATTGTAATAATAATAATAATAATCAACTAAAGTTGTGAAACCCCACAAAACATGGTGCGCCTTTATTAATAGCCACTGTGGAGTACATATATCAACTTGTAGTGATTGTTTTAATTTAGCTAAGGTCTTTGTTTGGTGTGATTATTTGTTTTAAGTTTTGAAAATTTTAATAACTGAAAGTACTTTTCAGTTTCATACAGTTTTTTTCTTCAAAGTTGTGTGGGTTAGTTTTTAAATTTTAATTTTAAATTGTAAAATTTAGATTGATCACACAAATAATTTATTTCTTTCTAATTCAAGCTTCCTTGATGATGGTGTAAGACTAGTCATATGATGATGAAGATAAAGAATGTGTGATGATAAAAATGATAATAATAAATGTGATGGTGATTGAAAACACAATGATATTATTAATAGTGTCAATAATAACAATAATAATCATTATAATAATAATTATTGTCATGATGATATGTACTATGAAATGATAATAAAGATATTTATGGTTTATTTAAAAATAAAAAATAGTATAAAGAATCCTTAATTTTCAAAAATACAGTTAATCTAAGTTACTTTTTCCAAATATGAATTATCCAAAATGAAAAAAAGACTTGTAGATTATAAATGGGTTAAAATACTTTATATGAATGATATAAAATGGAGAAAACAAACAAAGAAAAAGAGTAGTGACTTGGTTTTTGAGAGTCCCGAGGTAGGTGTCTCTAGAACAGTGAGAAAAATAGATACTACTACTCTTATACTAGTCTCTGCGCACAACCCTCCGTTCTCACTTTCTCCCTTCTTCAATGCCACTCTTCTTCCTTTCTCTTTCCCACTGAGAGAGACTGCAAACTAATTTCTAGTATTCCGACACAGATAATGGATCCGGCGGCGATGATGAACGGCGGCGCCAACCCGACGTCGTATCACCTGTCAGAGATCTGGCAGTTCCCGCCTCCCAACGCGCCAGACGAGCTGGGACTCAGAAGGCCCCACTTCACCCACGGCTTCGCGGACTTCGCCCCGGATCCGACCCGAGACGCCGTCCCGGGTCGCGACCCGGCCAGCATTGCCCAGAAGAAGCGCCGCGACGCCTCGGCCGAGGAGGAGGAATCCGCTAAGGGCGCCTCCACCACCAATGCCGTGGTACCTCACTCAATGATCTACAATTAAATAATATATATATATATATATATATATATATATATAGAATTGGTTGCAATATAGAGAATGGATCTGTCTCTTTTTTTATTACACTAGTATTTGCTTATGCTTAGCCTGAAGGATAAATAATTATTTTCAAGATAAATAGTTTTTTTGTCTCGGAGTAAATGTATTGGACGCTGATAAATTTGACTTTAGATGTGTCATATAAGCTTTTTTTTTTTTTTTTAACGGATAAAAATTAACCTATGAATAGATTTGTCAATTTTTTTTTATTTTGGATACTAAAATTTTTATTTTTTCGAGCACGAATTTGTAGCATCTTACACGGGAATCAAAACGATTATTTATCTTAAAGTTAAATATGAATTTAGTCCTCGTAAGTACAGTCCGGGCTTTTTCAATTATAGTCTTGTGAGTTTAAAGGATGAAAATTGAAAAGACACGAAGTTATTTACGAGGACTAAATTGGTATTTAGGTGATTTGTTTATGTTGGAATTGAAAGTTTTGGTGTTGGGATTTGTGTGGTATGTTGTGCAGAATGAGGGGGGTGGTGTTGGTGATGGGAAACGGGTCAAGACGAGTGAGAGTGGGAAAGGTGAAGGAGAAACCAGTTCAGGAAAGCTTGCGGAGCAAAGTGGTAAGCCACCTTCGGAGCCTCCAAAGCAAGACTACATTCATGTCCGAGCCAGAAGGGGTCAAGCTACTGATAGCCACAGTCTTGCAGAAAGAGTGAGTCATTTCATTTTCCTACTTCCTTGGAACCTCCTCCTACCACCCATTTTAATAATAATTACATTAAAATCATACTAACAATGATTTTTTATTGATTATTAACAAATTTTTACATTGATCATGGATAAAAATTAAATGCTTATTTCAACAAACTTATCATATTTGACAATTATGACTATTTGCGATTAAATGATTGTGTAAAATATCGTTACACTATCTATCAGGACAATTCAACTCAATCCATTTAAAAAAAAAAAAACAAAATAGGAAGAATTATGTTATCAATTAATAGAAATCATCTTTAGTTTAGTTTGACTTTTAAAGAAAATACTAGTATACAAGTCTACACTAATTTAACATACATGAGAATATGTGATTGTGCATTTTAATTAGATTCTTTTTTAAAACAAAAATAGGAGAAAACTATATAATTAAGGGTGAAGGTTGGGGTAGGCGTTATTGGAGTACCAAGAATTTACTTCAGTGCGGAATATCTCGTGTCATGTGGAATTTATGTTACCTGAAAAGGTTGGTTTAGAAAGTAATGAAACTGTTATGCTGATTGTGTCTTTTGGGGGAATTTAAGGAAATATTGCATTAGAGTTGACTTAGTTTTAAGAGTTATATTGACTTAGTTTTGTGATGGAATGTTGTTGGACAGGCTAGACGCGAAAAGATCAGTGAGAGGATGAAAATTCTTCAGGATATAGTCCCGGGTTGTAATAAGGTATGGTTTTACTCCCTGTTGAGTTTTGTCTCTGTTCTCAGTACATTTGCATTACCATTAAAAGAGAAAGGAAAAAACAAGTGTTACTTGTCAAATGAAAACAAAAAGAACAGGGTCATCTGTGGATAATTGTGTATGTACGTCTCTGTTAAGATGACCCTATTTGTAATAGGTTTGAAATTGTTCCTCATGGGTGATGTTATACTGTGTTTTCAAGGATATTATAAATTGTGGTACTTTCTTTGATTCAGGTTATTGGGAAAGCATTGGTCCTTGATGAGATAATTAATTATATCCAATCGCTTCAGCGGCAAGTAGAGGTGTGAATTGTGTTGGTATTCTTTGGAAAATTTATATATGCTTTATTGTTGTTTTTTTTGAGCCTTGCAATTATACTTTTATGTCACAGTTTTTGTCAATGAAGCTTGAAGCAGTAAATTCAAGACTGGCCCCCAGAATTGAAGTGTTTCCTCCTAAAGATGTAAGCATTAAGCAGCATCTTTGTATTGAACTGTAGGTCATCTAAATAACCAGAAAGCTGGTTTAATCCCACTTATTTTAAACTGTCTTTTGGTGGGTTATTAGTTTAAACTGCTCCATTTATATTATGATGATGTTATATCTTCTTCTCATTTGATAAAACAAGCACTGAATAGTAAACCTGCTATGCATACATTGGATTAATTGTTTTATTTATTTGCACGTGTTTATTAATTAAAATCTTAGAAGATTTGGTCTTTAACTGTGCTAAATGACATTGTTGATCTCTATGTATAGCTGACCTCATTAGTAGGATAAGATTATTGTTGTTAATTTGGCACTTCGTAAATTCTTGGTGGAATCTTCAGTTGCTCCCTTCTCCAAATAAATGAGATACTTCTTGGTGCTTTTCAGGATTGGATAGTTTAGGGATATATGATACATGAAGTAAATAAATTTGATTTAAATTAAAATTAAAAAAATATTAATAAAGGAAATCATATAAGAAAAATATGTTTTTAAGTTAATATTTGCTTAAAATTTTTCTAGTAGTAGATCATATCTCTAGTTTTATCCATAAAGTTAATAATAAATATTTTTTAAACCTATTACTTATTAAATAATTATTTATTAAAAGTTAGATATTTAAATAATTATGTAAAAAAAAAAATTCTGGCCCCCCCTTTGATCCATTCCTCGGTCCGTCCCTGATGGTAGCAACGGGTAGGAAACACTGTTCTATGTAATAAAAGGGTAAATAAATTTTAAGTGAGTAGAAACCTGCACTGAAACTAAAATCTGGAGCCAAAAGAAACAGAATTATTGGTATAGTTCAATTTTTCATCCTTGTGGCAAAATCTTAGTTCTTATGAGACATAAACTTGCTGTTCCAGTTTGATCAGCAAACATTTGATACAACTGGCATGCCGTTTGCTTCCCAAGCTACAAGAGAGTATAGCCGAGGTTCATCGCCAGAATGGTTACATATGCAGGTTGGAGGTGGTTATGAAAGAGCAACGTAGTCTTTGAAATCCCATCACCTGATAATAAATGCATATAGGATCATTAATCTCTCCATCAGAGCTCCCATAAATCATATACTCAAGGTGTTGTTGTTTAGTCCTATAGACACCTCATTCCCTGTTTTCTACAAGAGGCATGGAGCTGTGGTTTGTTTCCACAGGATCACTAGTTAGTACTCAAGCAACTCCATTTGTTAGTGTGTTGGAAAATGAATTCATTTACCCAATATGTAGTTTAGTATGCTGATACTCTTCATTCATAACCTTTAAAATGATAGTTATTATTCTTGTAAAAGAATGCTGCTTGTCCTGAATACATAAAGGCTTACATATTGTGTAATAGTATCAACATTGTTGTTTGTCTGTGAAGCTGTGTTGAATAAATTAAGCCCATGTGATTTTGTTAAACTTTGTTCTTTAGTTCCTTTGAGCGCATACAAAGAACTTAATAGCTGCTTGTTTACAAATGATATCTTTTATTTATTGACTGCCAAATAGTACAATTTAGGGTTGAATGGAGACACTATTGATTATTTTATGGAACTTTCAGCTCACTGGAGACAAAATTTAGGTACAGTATCTAAAATGTTTTTTATACTTTTTTTCCCTATCAAAATTGGAATTTTTCCTTGGTAATTCTGTAGAATAAAGGTCAGCATTTAAACTTGGCGTTAATTATTGTGGTGAAATGTTAATTTTAATCAGATAAAAGTACTGGGGTAATTACACAAATTTTGTTTCATTGAAATCCATATATTTATGAATGACGAAAATTTAAGATGGGTTCCATAGTAATGATAGAAACATGTGAAAAAATATAGTTGATAGAAACAAGGAAAGGAGAAATAATAAAATAAATTGAAATAAGTGAGAAAAATAATAAAAATAGAGGTATTTTATTTAAAAGAATAGAGAAGAAAAAAATAGTTAAAGTAATAATAAAAAATACATGATAATTGATTATTAAAACAAACAATTGCTTATGTTAAAACATATAACAGGCAATGTTTATGCAAATAATCAATTATGTTAACTTAGATAATCGATTATTTAACGATTTTAACATCACTAATACTCGCCATGCACAATCAAAATAATCGGCTTTCAAACTTAAACAATCAATTATCACGCAACTGAAATGAATTTCCACGTTATTTCTCTCATCTCATCTGACCATCAAAATTGTATCTTGTGAAACCTACTAACTTTTTATTTCTCTTCCCATTATTTCATATTAACCAAACCACTTCAATTTTTAATATCCCCTTTACTTTCAGCGTATTTCTATCCTATCAAACAGTATTAATTTCTTCTTAACAGTGTTGTTTTAATTGTAAATTGTTTTGGTCTCTCAGGTTTAATGCACTTTACGCATAAGATGGATTTCGTCCATTTGGTGGTGGAACACAATGTGCAGCTGTGACAACAATTTTCACACGTCAACTAAACACTGTTTTTAAAAACACTTGGGACAATCTTAACCTAGAAACTGATTTTAGAAAAAATATTATTATGATAAATCCAAGTGATGAAAGGTCCAACTTTTCCAATATGTACATCCACACGTCACATGTACTTTAAATTTTAGAAATGATAAGCAAAATGATCAAAAGCAAAATTAACAGACCTTTATAATTTTCATGCACGCACATGATGACACCAAGAATGAAATAAAAAGATGTAGCAACTCACTGCCAAAAGCCATGTTCTTAAAGTTTAGAATCGTTAAGCTGAGTTTACTCTCAGAGAAGTATGATGCGGATATCATGGGCAAAAATGGTTTTATATAAGATTTGGTTTTTAATTATTAAAAATAATTAACTCATTAGATTCAAGATCCATAAAAATAAAGTGACAACTTATGAGAGTTACTTTATATCTATAAGATTTGTATGGTTAATGTAATAATTACTATCGTGACGTGACATGATAAGATATCAAGATCCATAACTTCTTACTGTGTTAGAGATACTCAAAGAATACAGCTTTTAGTCAGAATTATTAGTTTGTATTTGATTTATTAATTATTTTTACATACATTCCAAGTCAGTTAAATGAGAAAATGTGTCCCAATAGATTAACTTGAATGGACTAGCAACAGATATCCAAAGACACTACCAATAGTAGTACCATCAAATGTCAATTGAATTATATCAAAGCTTAACATTTTCTTTTAAGCATTTTTTTGAAATTATTAATACTTAGTTACTATTGCCCTGTGGATGAATATATAGGATTAAATCCTTACGGCTATCAAATTATAGTCTGATATTTTGAATACAGCCGAGTTGCACTGAAAAATGTAATCGTAGCTCCAGAAAACAGTCTTGGCAGATCAATAATCAGAGGAATTAGAATTGCATAATTAGGACAAGAACATAAAATTACATATAATAATTCCATGTGGTAATCTCCAAATATTCGTACCCAAGGATGCCTATATTCATCTGCACAAATACATAAACCATTTATAATTAAGAAAATCAAATAAAATATGTACCCCAAGAAAATTCTACTTCTACTTCATATGCAAACTATCAGAAAAATGAGGAGACGTGCAAGTAATACTCAATTGGTGTGGCCAAAGATCATAGATCTCCAAGAATAGAAGAGGAGTACTATAGAAGTAACTCAATATGATTAATTGATTTAAAAAGATACAGCAATAGTGTGTAAGTGCTCATTTACAGAGCTTATTTCTATCAAGCTAATTACTCTTAACACAAGCTACCATCAAACTAATCTTGAATATGCCATCGGGTTAGTGATAAGAAATTTAAATAATTTATACAAGATCATATGTTCAAATCTCATTTTCATCATTGGGACTACAAATTCACATAAGCCATCTTTTGTTAAAAGTTGAAGAGAGGTTTAGGCAACAGCACCAAAGGAATTCCCCCCTTGATTGAAGCTATTCCCACTTGACTGGAAGTAAGAAACTGCTGCCCAAATCACACGCAGGACCAGAATTGCAGCAAATACAGTACCTCCAAGAGTGCAGATGACCTACAATTTATAGTCAAATATTACCTATGTATGCATTGTGCATTAAAGAGTGCAAATAACATTTCAATACAAGATTTCTGCAAAAACAAGTAGCAAGTTGTGTAAGAAATGAGCAGAATGCTTTTTTTCTACTAGTCACTGTAAGAGAGGTATTATTTGCTTGCACACCCTCTATTGTTAACCTTCCCTTATATCTCTTATTTACACCTCAGGAAAAGAATTGATTCAATATTTCAATTCAAGCAGTGTTTATAACCGGGAAATGCTGGGGAAAATAATAATAATAATAGGAAACGTAAGGTAAAAGAAACTGAGATTTCAACTTCAACTAGCCATAAATTCCCATTTAAGTCATACAATAATGAGAAGTAATACCTCAAGAAGTGCTTTGACAACAGAAAGTGAAGCAAGTAGCAGAGTCCCATCAACGGCAAAAGAAACCTGAATTTCCCGATTCGAATGGAAAGAAATAAGAGAAAGCAGTCAAAGATTAATTCCAGTACATGAACTTTCAGAAAAGAAGCTGGAGGCACATTCAAATACTACCTTGCCTAATGTCTAGAAATCAAAAGAAAACCAGGACATAAGGTTCAATGCATGCTTAGTTTAGCTTAAATTTTAGGAAGTAATTGTGTTCATTTTTTTTTTATCACAAATTACTAATCCAAAAGTACACCTAATCTTTAAAATTGAAACCTGTAAAGTACTAGACAAGCTTAAATTACTAGAAGGCCAAAACTTGGATACATTTTCTTAGCCAAAAACACGTAATTAACTAATTGCATCTAAATTTTGCCCTTCCACAATCCCATAGCCAAATTTTATTAGAGTAACTAATTGGGGTGGGTGGAGGGGGGAAGAAGGAAATCTGAAGCTACAGTTTGAAGCAAGTGTACAACAATCAATTATACACATAAATTGGGGATATAAACAATTAACTATTCATTTTTTTATCGGTGGCAAATGTTAGTTGTTAGTTTTTGTTAGCGGAAGAATTCGAATGTGTAATCTCTCTCACCTTTCCTTCGTCACTAAACCAATCTTATACCCCCCACAATTAAACTATTCATGATCTCTAGTACAATAAACTGAACCATAACTCATTAATTTGGTAGCTACAAAAATTAAAATAAAAATACAAAATTTATGATTTAAAAGCAGAGAAGAAAAGGGGGCACTCACGAGCTGGGGCGATATCACTGTGGGCAAAACAGAGCGAGATGCTTTCTTTGCCCGCTTAGACACCTTCTTAAACATGCTCTGCAAGAATCTGATCAACAAATCCACGCTACTCTCTGCATCATCCTCGTCATCGCTTTCCTCTTCAACTCCATCGTACTCGTCAAAACCCGCTTCATCCATCGCATATGCCTCTCCCCCACCTGAGCTATTCAGCTTCAAAACCCAGAAAGAAAGAAAAAAGTGAAACATATGTGAAATTAGAATTGTGCCACTACTCAAAAAAAAGTATATACCTTGCCATGGCAATTGGTGATTATGGGCTTTAAACGGTGGTTGTGGTAGAATCTGGAATGAAAGGGTTGGATAGAAAAGGGAACGTTGTTTGCAGAGAAGTGGCAAAGCTTGGTGTGCGAAGGGCGCGTGAGATTGCTTAATGGTGTTGTTGTAGTTGCAGTAGCTCTTGCCATTGGAGACAGAACTTGGAGCTTTTTTTTTTTTTTATAAATATATATATATATATATATATATATATATATATATATATATATATATATATATATATATATATGTATTTGATTATTATCGTTTGGAGGAAGAACATGGACGACAAACCTTAACCTCGGCTCGTGTTTTCCAGGCATTGGACTTTTGCAATTACTTAACGCACCTCATTTTTTACTATGTGCACCCCCAAAAATTTGTAAAGTATTCATGTTACTCTCCTCATCTCACTTGCTCTTCCTCTTCTCCCCATCTTCCTTTTCATATACCACAAATTATACTTTTTCTTAATATGAACATAATTAGAAGTACATAATGATCCAACATAATGTCTTTATTTAAAATGATACATGTTTACGTTACTCTAATACAAACATGCATACAAATGTAGAAAACATGTAATCAGAGACATATCATAAATGAACTCAAAATGTCAACAATCCAAAACAGAAGTAAACAGTACACTCGACAATCCTTAATAACAATAATGTTCATATTTTCAATAGGCTCAATAAAGGATTTGGAGAGTAATCCCTTTGTCAAAGGGTCAGCTATCATGGGATTTATGCTAATATTTTCTATTGACACTATTTGTTTTTGAACTTTTTTTTTCATGACAAAGTACTTTAATTCCATATGTTTAACACCTTTAGAGTACTTGTCGTTCTTAGAGAAAAACATTGTTGTGGAATTATCACAATACATTTTAAGCGGCTTGGCAATTATTGTTGACAACTCCACGCCCTGAAATAAAAGTTTCATAACCAATTAGCCTGAATTGTAGCCTCAAAACATGCCACAAATTCAGCTTCCATAATGGATGTAGCAACAACAAATTGCTTTGCACTCTTCCACGATATTGCTCCTCTAGCTAAAAGAAATACATAACCAAGGGTGAATTTCCTTGTATCCACACATCCAACGAAGTCTGAGTCTGAATACCCACCTCAAGGTGATCAAACCTTCTATATGTAAGCATGTGATCCTTTGTTCCTTCTCAAAACCTTATTTGCAGCTTTCCAATGTTCCATTCCTGGATTACTTTGATATCTTTCTAACATTCAACCTGCAAAGCTTATGTCTGGTCAAGTACACATATGAGCATACATAATACTCCTAACAATAGATGAATACATAATTGTTTCCATTTGTTTCCATTCCAAATCATTCTTAGGACATTGTGTGAGACTAAACTTATCTCCTTTTCTAAATTGGAATAGGTGATGTTGAGCAATTTTCCATCCTGAACCTCTCTAGTACTTTATTGATATATGCTTTCTAGGACAAGCCTAAAAATTCTTGTGATATTTTTTTGGAATATTTCTATTCATATATTATAGCTCTCCTCACCCATATCCTTCATTTTATAATTGTGAATGTATGAATACATGATTTTGATGATGCCAAAGAAGAATCAAACAAGGTTGCTTCAAAGGTTAAGCATTGCTTCAAGATTAATACAAGGTTGCTTCAAAAAACAAAGCCTTGCTTTAAGATTAACTCAAGATCAAGCCTTGCCTCAAAACAAAGTGTTTCCAAGACATCCAAGGCTCTGGTAATCGATTACCAGACAGTCTAATCGATTACTAGAAGACAATTTTGAAAAATAGTTGTTAAAAAGGGTTTTGAATTTGAATTTTGAACCTGTAATCGATTATTGGATGTTTATAATCGGATGTTTATAATCGATTACCAGCAACGAAACTCTTGAAATTCAAATTCAAAAGTCACGACCCTTCAAAACATAACTGTGTAATCGATTACTAGAAATCTGTAATCGATTACCAGTGAAAAAATTCAGAAAAACTTTTTGAAAAGATACATATCTTCAAACCATTTTGAAAAGACACGAAGGGCCTATATATGTGTGTGTCTAATTTCAAAAAGTAAGAGAGAGATATTCCAAGAGAACTTCATTGTAAAATGCTCTCTCAACAACTCTTGGACAAACACTTACAAATCTATTGAGAGTTCATCTAGGAACTTCAAATTGTATTATCCATTCTAAAGGAGAGTAATCTTTTTGTTCTTCTCAGAAAGTCAATTGTAATCAAGAGACTGGTTGTCTCTTGAATTGTGAGTTTCCTGAATACAAGGGAAAGAGATTCGTTGGGTGTTCAAAAGTTGTAAAAAGGATTTTTACAAAGTTAGTAAAAATCTCAAGTGGGTTGCTTGAGGACTGGACGTAGGCACGGAAAATAGCCGAACCAGTATAAATCAAGTTTGCATTTCTCTCTTCCCTTATCTTATTTATTTTATTGCAATCAATTTTGTCTTGCATGTTTAAAGAATATTATTAAATTGATTGCTGCTTCTTCTTCTGCATTCTGAGCCTATCATCTAAAAAAGGGGTTAAAAGTTTGTTAGTAGGAATTTTGTAAGACTTAATTCACCCCTTCTTAAGTTATTTGAGACCACTTGTCCAACAAAAATTACCAAAGAGAAACTTCTTAGTCTCATGAAGAAGACCTAGATCATTAGTTACAAGCAAGATATCATCAACATACAAAATAAAAAATATAACCTTACTCCCATTGACCTTTAGATATATACATCGATCAACAATATTTTCCTTAAATCAAAAAGAAATAATGGTATCATTAAACTTCAAATATCATTGCCCAGAAGATTGCTTAAGTCCGTATATTGATTTCTTTAATTTTCACACCATGTGTTATTTTCCTTCAATTGAGAACCCCATTGGTTGGTCCATGTAAACATTCTCCTCTAAGTCTCTATTAAGAAAGATAGTTTTTACATCCATTTGATGTAACTCCAAGTCATAATGGACTACCAATGCCATTATAATCCTGAAGGAATCCTTTCATGAAATTGATGAAAATGTCTCTTTATAATCAACATCATATCTCTGAGTAAAACCTTTAGCAATAAGTCTAACCTTGTAATGTTCAAGGTTGCCACGAGAGTCACGTTTAGTCTTAAAAATCCATTTACAATCAACTTTCTTGCAACCTTTTGGCAATTCTACAAGGTTCCAAACACTATTATGTTCCATGGATCTTAACTCTTTTGTCATGGCTTCCAACCACTTATCAGAATTATCACAACTTACGACTTGTGAAAACGAAACTGAATCATTATCAATAATGCTTTATTAATTTTCTAATTCATGTAAATATACCACATAGTCATTTGAAATAGTTGACCTCCTTTCTCTTTGAGACCTCCTTAATGCTACTTCTTGTGGTTCCTCTAGAATAAGTTCATTTTGAATCATGGACTCATTATTGTGTTGCTCTTCTTCATTGTTGTTTGGAACAACATCTAGAGGAATACTCACTTTACTGTTAGAGGCACAAGTTAAAGGAACTTGCACTCTAACTTCTTTAATTTCCATATTTTGTGGAATTGTACTCCTATTGATTTCACCATTTTCAATGAATCTTGTATTTCCAGTTTCAACAATTCTCATACTATGATTAGGATAGTAAAACCTATACCCCTTTGATTTTTCTGGATAACCAATGAAATATCCACTAATTGTTCTTGCATCCAGTTTCTTTTCTTGTGGATTATAAATCCTTATTTTTGCCTGACAATCCCAAACATGTAGGTGTCTTATGCTAGGTGTTCTATTAGTCTACAGTTCAAAAGGTGTCTTCGAAATTGCTTTACTAAAAACCCTATTCAACAAATACATGACAGTTTTCAATGCATACATCCACAAAAAAATGTGGTTAAATTAGAGTTACTTAACATACTCCTAACCATATCCATTAATATTCTATTACGCATTTATGATATAACATTTTGTTATGATGTACCTAGCATTGTGTATTGCGCACAAATTTCATGTTTATAAAAAAGTTCAGCCAATTGACATGGGTGTTACCCAATTTTATCATATCTTCCATAGTACTCATCACCTTTATTAGACTTGACAACTTTCATCTTATTGTCTAATTGTCTTTCTACTTCATTCAAATAAATTTTCAAGGCATCCACTACTTGAGAATTGAATCAAATTACACCAAAATATGTTAAATTTAGGATTTAATTGAACCAAAATAAAAGATAAAAAAACTAAAAATTGAATCAAATTGCAAATTTTCCAAAATAAAAAAACTCAATATTTTTATTTTAAAATGGAGAGACAAAAATTGTAAATTGAACAAAATAGGAAATAAGCCAAAAATAAAATACAACTAAAATCTTTAAGATGGGAATTGTCATTTGTTGCATGTTTGAAGCAGCATATAGAAGTATTACACGACATGCCTGTAGTATACGTGAGATTCATTCATCCGTCTAATTTGAGTGATCTTGGCTTGTCCTTTTTTCAGCCCATACTAGCGAGCCATGCCATCAGTGTTTAAGATGGAAGAGAACTGAAAAAAGAAACCAATTAAATAAATAAGAAAATGTTATATATACAACAAATTGTACAACTAAAAGAGAAAAAGATAAGTATGAGATATGATAAATGATGTAATAAATTATGGGATGGAAAGACACAAAATGCTGTTGCATGAGTGGTTGTATGATGAACACATTTCATTAAATAAGATATTTATGGCACAACCCATTTGAAAGTAATAAATTTTATTACAGTACACTAGCAGTGATAAGAATCCACTTAAAGTAGGGAATGCAACATAACTAATTCATAATTTTGAAGTAAATAACAAAAATATGTCGCCTTAATATATTTCTCAACTTATTGTTGTTACGCTAGTTTCCACACGTAATATGTACGTATGATTTATCATTTTCTGAAATCTTCGAACCACTCCCTTCACCCCCAAAATTTTCCCATCATATTTTTGTGAGTTTAGAAAACATATATTAACATGGTGAGAACCTCATCCTCAGTCAGTACCTCATACTTTGCCGGCTCGAGCAACTCATCAGTAATCAGTACCTGATACCTTCTAATATTGATCAGCAATTCATCAATCTAGAGTCAAAGGAATAATATGGTGTTACATACCTAAAACCATTTTCCACTTTACAGCAAAATTAAAAGTGCCCAAATACCTCATACATAATAAAAATAATAATCTTTTAAATATTAAAGCACCGCCAGCAAATTCAAACAAAAGGGTAAAGGTCGATGTTGAGAAACTTCCATTGAAAATATAAAATCATCACATAACAGATAAATTGTCATGAAATATGTTCCAAGATATAAAAGGGATGCAATGTAACCGCGTAAATGCATTAGAACCCCTTCACTACATTTTCTTCATTCAGAAACCAATTTTATACACATTTCCTTCCATCAACACGATGAATCTTCCCAATTTCCCTAATACTCAGAACCATCTTCCAACAAAGTCTTGTGGTTGCAATGCAATAAGTTTCGAGTCTCAAAAGCGTAATTCGTCGAAGACTCCAATCTTTCAAAGCAAGAATTCGACACACAGCGTACGAGAAATTTTAAAAATTATCTTGCACATGCATGGACTAAAATAGCAATTTAAGTGAGCAAAGCAAAGGCTCGGTTATTTTAATTTATACCCCTTCCAGAAAGAGACCCTGTTATGAACTGAAGATTATAGAATCTAGAATCAACAACTCAAAAAACTGAATGAATGAATTTGTTTATGCAATGCATAAGCAATGGCTAAAATAGCCCTACAAATCCTAACAAAATAAGAAAATAGCAAAAAGATAAAAACAAAACAGATTCCTAAAACAAAAACTCATGCATACTCAACTCAAAGTTCTACCTCTTAATTTCAATCACTAGCACAATAGACTCGGTCATCCCAACTCTCGTATTCTCCTTCGTGTACTCGAGTCCAACAACATTCCTTTAGAAATTATATATTTTGATGTTAGGAGCCCTTCCCCTTTTGTTTCAATTGATGATTTTCGCTACTATGTGCACTTTATTGACCATTACTCTTGATATATATATGATATATCCTATGAAATTCAAGTCTGACGTTGCACTCATTTATCCAATCTAGTGGAAAATCAATTCAACTGCATGATAAAGAATTTTTATTCTAACAATAAGAATTTATTAAACTCGGATCCTTCTTTCAAAATCATGGAATAACCCATTTAACAATTCCAGAACACAATGGTCTTTCTGAGGGAAAAACATCGTCATTTACTTGAAACTGCCTGTGTCTACACCTATTGGACTTTTGTTCTTATTCTCATTTAATAACTTTTTCTTTTATTTTTATTTTATCTTATTTCTTTATTATTATTATATTATTTATCACTTCTATCACTTTTTCTTTCTACTTTTTTCTCCTCTCCTCATTTTACACCAATCTACCTCGTTTTTTGGAGTAGGTTTTTATCATTATTTCAATTTAAATTATGCCTTGTTAAATAGTGCTGCATATTCTCCATTGTGACTGCAGTTTGCATCCAAAGGATATAAACAAAAAAGATTTCTTTCAAGCCATCAATATCATGATATTCTTCGATTCTTGATTTGATAAAACTCTTCTATGAATAAAGGGGGGAGCAAGAAACTTTTGGCACACGCTAAATATAAAATACAAAAAAGTTAAATGTTGTATTTGTTTTAAATATAAAATATAAAAAAATAAAAGCTACATCTTTTTTAAAGATAAAATAAAAGGAGATAAAAGTTATATTTATTTTAAAGATAAAATCTTTTGACCGTACCGTAAAAAGTAAACATTGTGACAAATGGATAATCTATTTATCCATCATCTATTCACAAGGAAGTTCATCCAATCCATTCATTAAAAAAAATAAAACAATGGTTGATCATCTATCCATTAATTTTCAAAATCCAATAAATCTTCTAATCAATACTTAATGGATCAAAATTGATATAACTTAATAATTAAAGAATTTGTGGGTAATTTTCGATCAACATCGCTCATAATTTTATTGGTTGTCATAAATCGAGATTATTTATCGACAGATGTTAACCTCGATTTGTTGGCCAACATCATTTGATCAAGGTTTTTGATCGATGTTAACTAGGGCTAATTTTGACAGATATTAGTTGGAGTTTTCTCGACCGACATCAGCTAATGATGTTTTTGTGTCGACATCTACTAAGATTATTTTTCAGACGATGTTGGCTAGGGTTATTTTCGATCGACTTTGGTGGGGGTTATTTTTTGGCCAATGTTGTCTAGAGTTTTCGACCAACGTTGATTAATGATATTTTTCAGTCATCATCAACTGAGGCTACTTTTTAGTTGATGTCGACAAGGGTTTTTTTTAGGCGACGTTGGTCGAGACTATTTTTTGGCCGATGTTGTCAAAAGTTTTTTCAATTGACATCGACTGATGATGTTTTTTGATGGATGTAGATCAAGATTTTTGTGGCCAACATTGTTCAGTGCTATTTTTTCTGACATTGGCTAGGTTATTTTGGCTCAACATTGGTTGAAACTATATTTCGATTGACATCGATCGAAAACTATCATTGAAAAATGTCGGCCAAAAAATTTCCCCAATTGACGTTGATCGAGAAAAACCCTAGCTGACATCAACCAAAAAATAGGCTCGACTGATGTTGACAAAACCCCTAACCGACGTTAGCAAAAAAATATCCATGACCAAAGCCAGTAAAAACCCTAGCCAATGTTAGCCAAGAAATAGCCTTAGCTGATGTCGATCGAAAAAAACTCTAGTCGACGCTGATAAAAAAATAGCCCCGATCGACATTGACAAAAAAAACCCTAGTCGAAGCTAGCAAAAAAAAGTCCTGACCAACATTGGGAAAAAATCCTAACCAATGTCAGCAAAAAAAATAATCCTAGCTAATGTTGACAAAAAAATATCACTGACCAGCATTGAACAAAAAAACCCCAACTGACTTCAAACAAAAAATAACCTTGGTAAGCATCGGTTGAAAAATAGCCCATGTCGACATAGACCAAAAAATATCATCAGTCGACGTCAATCAAAAAATAGTCTTGACTAATGTCGGTAAAAAATCAACCTTAATTAAGGTTAACCAAAAACAATCTCGGTCGGCATCTGTTGGAGCTATTATTCTTTTAGAAAGTATTGTAATTTTTTTAAAATATATTACTTTCAAATTAAAAATAATTATGTTTTAAAACATATTTTTTGGATGAATATCCTTCCATAAAAAAAGTGTTAATGAATAAATCGGATTGTATCAAATGAATCAAAATAAATTAAATTTTTTAAATAATTTTTTAATGAATCAAAATTAATTATTTTGATATCATCCTTTAGGATACAAATTAAGATTTATCTAATCCATCTATTTTGCCATTCCTAGCCACAAGCGAGGATGACATGCCATGTAATTCCATATGTGGCAAATAAGGGCTCGGTGTTAAAGCGATCTGCAAACGCAATAGCATCTGTGTAATAGAAAATTCTCCGTGTTATGTTATTAATTTCTTTTTTTTCCATAGAAAAAGAATTAATTGAAGAGATGATCAAAGTCTAAGTATAAAAGTACAAAGAGAGTGAGGATAAAACATCCTCTAAAGCAAACAAAAACAATAGAGACAAATCAGAAGAGCAAGAGAAAAACTAACAATGTAGTAGGGTTGTCACCTACCCAATCTCTTTGCAAATAATGATGTCATATCCTTATAACAAGTAGTGTTGAACAACAAAGAGAGGCCAAAAACATAATATTGTGCCATAGTAGAAATATCAACAAGGAAACACTCTCCAAAAGGAGGGCATTCAACATCAAATCACATATGCATATCCAAATTTCTAGAGATTGCTAGTGCTAACAAGACTAAGTAGAAGAATGTGTCTGAGATTGCTGATTGCAATGCCATTGTGAAGAGGGAAATATCTAAGAAAATGTTTTAATTAAGATAGTTAAAGATTTAGGCTGCTTTTGTGCCAAGCACTGTTTGGGAGAACGACTTCTATAAAGTTCATGCGTTTCAATTAATCCCTTCAAAACTTTGGAGCTTTGCTCATTAGAGCGTGCCTTGGCAGTGTAACAGTGGTACTACAAGCAGCAAGAAAAGGCAATGGAAAACAGAACTTGCATTGATTAAAATCCCATTTCAGCAGTACAATTACATAAATCTTAGAAAGGAAGAACAGAGAGAAAGATAACTGACAAGGAAGGAGGAAATGATATCACTTCATAACTGCCCCCTCTATCTCACGTTTTGCTTCTTAAACTACTTTTGGGACCACACAAAATCAGTCATCCTGGAGTTAGTTATTCTGGCCCTCATGCTTTGTCTCTCTCCTTCCTCATTTGCCATGTGTCTTCTTGCTTTGGTTCCACCTTTTCCTTCTTCATTTTCCACTACTGCTGCACTTGTTACATTACCTTCCCCTTTAAAAGAAACCTTGTCCTCAAGGTTGAAGTTAGGAAAAACAAGTTTAATTGCTGAAGTATCTTCACATGTAGCTTCATCATCTTCCAAACCTTCCCACTTAATTAGTTGTTATTGCACTTGTTGATGGTTCCTAAGAATAACCCTTGATTGTAAGACCATTTCTGGTTGCAAAACAGGTTGCATTTCAGAGTTTGTGATAGGTAATGGCACATAAGGTTGAGCATGATCTCCTTTACATAATTTCAACTGAGAGCAATGAAAAATTGGATGGATTCTAGTAGATGGAGGTAAGAGAAGTTTGTAGGCTACTCTACCAATTTTCTCAATCACAGGAAATGGTCCAAAGTACCTCAGTGTGAGTTTCTGATTTTTTCTCAAGGACACTGAATGTTGCCTATAGGGTTGAAGTTTCACCAATACCATGTCACCAATTGCCAACTGAAGGGCTTTCTTCTTGCATCAGCATAATTCTTCATGTGTTGTTGTGCTTTTTGTAAATTCACCTTCAATCTACTGATTATAGCATCTCTTTGCATCAGCTGTTCTTGAACACTAGGAGGGTCTTGAATGTTGAATGTGTACTTGATTAAAGGAGGTGGCTCGCGACCATAAACTGCTTTGAAAGGAGTTATGCCAGTGTTGTGATGAAAGGAAGAATTGTACCAAAATTCTACCCATGACAACAATTTATACCACTCCTTAGGATTCTCAAAGGTAAAGCACCTTAAATACATCTCAATGCATTTGTTCAAAGCCTTAGATTGTCCATCTGTTTGCGGATGGTATGCGGTGCTTAATTTCAAAGTAGTTCCACTCAACTTAAACAAGTGTTGCCAAAAATGACTAGTAAACACTTTATCTCGATCGGAGACAATTGTCCTTTGAAATCCATGAAGTTTTACTATAGTTTTCATGAACAACTCAGCAACTTGTTTGCTATAAAAGTCAGACTTCAAACTAGCCAAATGAGCATACTTGGAAAGTCTATCAATGACTACCATAATGACTGCATGTCCATTGGAAGAAGGAAGGCCAATGATGAAATCCATATCTACATCTTCCCAAATTTGTTATGGAATTGGTAGTGGTTCAAGCAAGCCTGATGGTAATGCTGTATCATGTTTAGTCTGTTGACAAATGAGACAACTCTGAACAAACTCCTTGATGTCTTGCTGCATACCATGCCAATAAAATTGAGAAGCAATTCTCTATAATGTTCTGGTAAATCCAGAGTGTCCTCCCAACAATGTACTGTGAAACTCGTACAAAATTTTCTTTACCACTTCATGGCCTCGTGGTAACACTAGACGACCTTTCCAATACAACAACTTATTAGAAAATGAATAACTCGGATTTGGAGGCTTGTTCTGCAACCAAAGCTGCGTAATTAGACTCAACTGTTTCTCTTGTGCATGGGCTTCCCTTAATTCTGGAATCAGCTGTAACTTAGGTTGAGATATAGCCATCATAAAAGCTCTAGAAAGAGAATCAACAACTACATTCTCTTTTCTTGACTTATACTCAATGGTGAAATCATAACCAATCAATTTATGCAACCAGTTTTGCTACTCTGGTGTGTCAACAACTTGATCAGTGAGTGACTTAAGGCTCTTCTGATCCGTCTTGATGACAAATTTGTGACCTAGAAGATAATGCTTGAATTTTGCTATTGCTTCAGTAATAGAAAAGAACTCCCTTGCATAAGCTGATTGTTTTTGCATTCTAACATTCAACTTTTTTGAAAAGTAAGCAATGAGGTGCTGCATTTGACTCAGTACAACACCTACACCTATTCCCGATGCATCTATTTCCAAGGTAAAAGGCTTTGAAAAGTCTGGTAGGGCTAAAACTGGAGCTTGTGTGATAACATTTTTGTGCTTGTTGAAAGCTTCATCTGCATCTACTCCCCACATGAATTTATCTTTCTTAAGCAAATCAGTCAAAGGTGCTGAAATTACTGCATAAGATTTGATAAATTTTCTGTAATATCCAGTGAGCCTGAGAAAGCCTTTCAATTGTTTAATGTTAACAGGTGTTGGCCAATCCAAAACTGCTTGTACTTTGTCTTTATCCATTGACACACCTTGGCTTGAAACAGTATGTCCAAGGTAATCCACTTTTGGCAACCCGAATGAACATTTGGATAGTTTGGCATATAACTGGTGCTTTTGCAGCAATTGAAGGACCAGTTCCAAATGTAAAAGATGCTCTTTCCAGGTAGAACTGTATACTAATATATCATCAAAGAAAACCAGGACAAATTTTCTAAGGAAGTATTTGAAAACATCATTCATGAGGCTTTGGAAGGTAGCAAGGACATTGGTAAGCCCAAATGGCATGACTAACCATTCATAATTCCCTTGACGAGTTTTAAAAGCAGTTTTGTGTCTATCTTCAGCAGCTACAAGAATTTGGTGATAACCTGATCTCAGGTCAAGCTTGGAAAAATAATTAGAGCCATATAACTCATCAATGAGTTTATCAACAGTTGGGATTAGGAAGTTGTCCTTAATTGTTATTGCATTCAACGCTCTATAATCGGTACAAAACTGCCACGTTCCATCCTTTTTCTTTACCAAAATGATGGGTGAAGAAAATGGACTAGTGCTGGGTGTGATGATGCCTGCAACAAGCATTTCTTGTACCATAGTTTCAATCTGTTGTTTCTGACTATGGGGATATCTATAAGGTCTCGCCTTCATTGGTTTGGCATCCTTTACCAATGGAATGGCATGGTTCTGAGTTCTTGAAGGAGGTAGTTCATTAGGCACAACAAAGATACTTCTATAATTATGCAACAACATCACCAAATTTGGTTCCATATCTTTAGGTAATTTAAGCCATTTATCCTCAGGCACATCTTGGTGCTTATACTGCAAGGTAAAAACTTCAGCTATAGCATGTGTATGATTCATTCTCCTCAATTGGTTAAATTCAGCAGGGCCCGGTAATTTAGGTTGGTCACCACGCAATGTGACAAACTGATTGTCCTTGTAGAACTTCAAGGTAAGCTGGCTATAATCAGAAACATGAGGACCCAATGTAACAAGCCATGTGGCTCCAAGTACCAAATCAACACCAACAATTGGTAGGAGGTACACAGGTAATTTGAGAGAATGACCTTGAACCATGACTTCTAGTTGCTTCACCAAACCTTCAGCAACTAATGAGTTTCCATTTCCCACAAGGACTTGGAAATTGGAAGCAGGTTCAATTGGAAGCTTCAGACAATTAGCAATCCTTGGTTGCAAAAAATTATCTGAACTACCATTATCAAGTAATATTTGAACCACCATGCCATTAATTGTACCACTAAACTTCATAGTTCCTAGGCCAGAGGAACCTTTAAGGGCATTATAAGATAGATGATGGTCTAAATTCAAATTTCCCATGGCTTCCTCAATTCTAGAAGGTGGTTCTGGTTGCACTTCAGCATTTTCATCCTCATCCATTGCAATAGTAGGTATTGCCGATTAGGACACCTATGAGAAGAAGTGAACTTCTCATCACATGTATAACATAGCCCTTTCTCCCTTCGAATCTGCATTTCAGCTGGTGACATTCTTCTAACATTTCCTGGTTTTGGAAAATTGGAGTTGTAATTCATTTTGGGGCTTGGAAGTAAGGGTGGTAGGCTTGTTGATTTGATTGACTGAGAAGAAGGTAGACTTGTATTTATGTTTGTGTTTTGGTTACGGTTTTGGTAGGGACTTTGAAATGGCTTGTGCTTGGGTAAGTATTTCTCCTCAAATAGCTTGGCCAGAGATACACAACGTAGTAGTGTAGTTGGTGATTGGGCTATTACATCACGTTGAATATCAGGTTTAAGTCCTCCCACAAAGCAATCAATCAAAGCTTCACTAGTAACACCTTGTACGCAGTGAACTGAGTGTTATAATCATGAACAGATCCTATTTGTGACAATTTGAATAACTGAGATCTAGTACATTCATATGGAGATGGACCAAATTCCAGTTCTAAAGCACGAGTAAAATCAATCCATGACTGAAATATAGTAGATTGATTAGTCATTTGAAACCAGGGAACTACCTCTTTTTCCATGTGAATTGCAGCAATGGTAAGACGTTGAGTATCTGGAGTGTTGTAGTAGTCAAAAAATTGCTCAGCCTTGAAAATCCATTGAAGAACTTCAGATTCGTCGAAACGAGGGAAGTCAAGCTTCACATTGCGTACCTGAAACGGTGGAGGAGACGACGAACCTCCAATGGAGTTGTTTCCTGCTACGTTCATGTGCAGATTCGCACCAGCGTTGTTTGATTTCAGCAATGTGTCCATCGCAGCCTCTAGAGTTTCGAATCGTGCTTTGTTCTCTTGCCTATCGACTTCTAACATCTCGAGCATCTTGGACATGTTCACAGAAAGCTCCTTAAGATGTGTATTATCTGCCATGTTCAAAGAATGAAAGCACCAAATGTAACAGTGGTACTACAAGTAGCAAGAAAAGGCAATGGAAAACAGAACTTGCATTGATTAAAATCCCCTTTCAGCAGTACAATTACATAAATCTTAGAAATGAAGAACAAAGAGAAAGATAACTGACAAGGAAGGAGGAAATGATATCACTTCATAACTGCCCCTTCTCTCTCACGTTTTGCTTCTTAAACTACTTTTTGGACCACACAAAATAAGTCTGCCTGGAGTTAGTTATTCTGGCCCTCATGCTTCGTCTCTCTCCTTCCTCATTTGCCATGTGTCTTCTTGCTTTGGTTCCACCTTTTCCTTCTTCATTTTCCACTACTGCTGCACTTGTTACAGGCAGTCATGGTTAATATAATAATCATTGATGCTGACTTAATGGAATCAACGTGCAAATTTACCAAATTCTTTGAAATTCTAAGATCTTCTATTTGATCTTGTTCGGTGTTTTCCTAAATTTCTCTGAACGATGATTACGTAAATAAAAGCATTCTTTAACGATCTAATTAGTTGATGACATGATAATTCTTGCCAAGACGTTCAAAACTATTTTATGTTCAATAAGGGCAACTAGAGAATCTCAAAATGAGAATGACATTCATTTTATGTATTCAAAAGATACATGAAAGCAAGATATCCCCATAGCTAGAAGCCACGAGACTAATCCAGGAGGAAATAGAGCACCAATTAAGGAGCAACTTCTCTCCCAACAAATGCTTTTCTATTCAGCATATTTTCGTTTTTTGATCTCTTGCAGTTCAGCTGAAGAACTTTGTTCACACACATGGGTCATTTGCAGCAAAGTTGAAGAACTTGGCTAATTTTTGTGAAACAGAGTATTGGCTTTCATCTAGTGATCCTTCGTCTCCCACGTAATCATCATCGCCTTCAAAAACTAAAAGAATTCTGCAGTTCTTCAGCTCCAGCCTCTCAATAAGAGGAGGGTCTCTCTTTTTCAAATGTAAGGTATATTTATCTTGTAACTGAAAAACTAACGAAGAATTAACTCCAAATCTGCGCAAAAATATGTGGTCTTTATTTGTCCTAGGTACTCCTAGAAGGCGAAACGTTGTGCTAAACACTTTATCAGTCAAATTGAAGATTTTTCCTTGAACATCCTCTAACTGCAGTCCTTCTCTTTGGTTTTCAGGTATATTATTGAAAGAGAGAACACCAGAACAAATAATACCCTTAAGCTCACGGTTTCTTTGCTTGGAAAAGACAACTGGTTCTGCTGTAAACCAGTCCGGGACTCTGCTTCCAGGCATAATCAAAATCTCCAATTTTTTAAGTAGAACCTGGGACAAAATCTATGGTAAGTGATGTATATAACAAACATGATAAATGAGAATATTTTGTTATTAGGAGAAAAGAGAATAATGAATATGATCGGATTTTATGTGAATGTTCAAGACAAAAGGAAGAAATTATGGGCTGGGGAGGAAGGAAATATGCATTAAGAGTTAAGACAGAAATGACAAACCTTGGTAAATCTTCTCTTGACAGCATGGGAGCATCCAATGCAACCATTCATGTACAACCTCCTTAAGGACTTCAAGTGTTCAAGGCCTGGTATATCCACCACCTTTTCACAATTTGTAAGGTTCAACTCCTCTAAGAGCTTCAAGTTTGAAATATCATGCATGTACTGTACTGCAATACAGTTTGCAAGATTAAGTTCTTCAAGGCTAGATGGAAGAGGAGGCAGAAAAATGAGCTCCCTGCAATCTGACAATAAAAGCTTTTTGAGATAGGATAGTCCTATCATGCTGGCTGGAAGACTGAAAATATTGTTGTGGCCTAAACTTAAAGTTTCTAGTGATGATAGCTTTTCAAAGTCATCTGGAATTTTTCCACACATTCCCCATCCATGAGCATTTAACTCTTCCAGCAAGGTTAGGTTGCAAAAAGATCTTAATATTGCCTTTGAATTAGGTTCTTGTTTGTTAGGAATTATGACCCCAGTAGCCCCATTAAGATAGAGCCTTCTTTCCATGTCTAGTTTTACCAGGCTTGTGAGCATCCCAAAGCTATCAGGTAGATGAGTAAGTGTTGTTTCCTTCATCTGTAACCATTGCAAAGATTTCAAATTTCCAAAGGAATCTGGAAGCCTTTGGAGCTGTTTGCACATGTCTAACCTCAACCGAATAAGATTTTCCAACATTCCTATTGATTCTGGCAATTCAGTAATATTTGTCTCATGCAAGTCCAAACTGGTAAGAGCTGACAGACAGCCAAATGATACTGGTAGAAACCTCAGATTCTCACAATTTTTCATCTCAAGCTTCTCTAACATTTGCATGGCATCAATTTGATCTGGCAAAGTGGTAATTTTTGTCCCATCTAACTGAAGTTCAACAATAGAAACTAATGCTTCTATTGACACAGGCAATTTGTCAAGAGAAGTGCAGCCTCCCACAGACAGTTTCCTTAAATATGATAAAGAACCAATAGAAGCAGGCAATTCTTTAATTCCACTTATGTCCAAAAATAATTGAGCCAATGAAATTAGGTTCCCAATAGAGTTAGGAATCACTGACAGTGACTTGCACCCCACCAAACTAAGCTTCTCTAGTTTTTCCAAAGAACCAACAGAATATGGCAATTCCTCTAATGCTGTATGATTGAGTGACAATTCTTGCAGGGAGCAGAGTTTCCCAATGCAGGTAGGTAACCTCTTCAGAGAGTTGCATCCATTTGCACTCAGATTTTCAAGTTTTGTGAGGTGGAAGATGGACTCAGGAAGCTCAGTTACAGCAGTGTTATCAATAAGAAGTTGTCTTAAACAAATCATGCAACTTAAGTCTTTTGGTAATGCTTTCAATTTCCAGCAGTCGGAAAGAATAAGGTCCTCGAGATGTTTCATCCCAGAGACATCACTAGGTAGTTCGACAAGGTTATAGCAGAAACGCAAGTTTAAGTGAACTAAGGAACTTAGATTTCCAAGTGATTCATGAATCCTAATTAAATGAGAGCATTCTTCCAAAACAATTTTTTTAAGAGAGAGATACCCAGTTAAATCAGGAGTTGCTGTCAAACGGTGGCAATTGGAGAGGTTTAAAACCATCAAGTGCTCAGCCACCTAGCAAATAAACATTACCATTGATAAATATATATTAAGAAAATTGCGTTTTTGGTCTCAGGTAATATAATTGTACGTTTTTAGTCCATTGAGTACTAATTGCGTGAATTATGTCCCCTACATATTGCTGTTGTGTGATATTGATCTCCTATTCAATCTTCCATCAAGTATTTAACAAATTTTGTTGGTGTAACACAACCATGAGTTGATGGTGTAATAGTTGATGTATTTTCTAACACATATTGATATAATTTAATTATATTATCTATCTCTCTAGTATCACAAATCCTAAAAGATTAAACTTACAATTAAGTCACATAACACATTCAAGCAATATGTCAAATATTACATCATCATTTGTTCTCACATTAGTAAATTAAAATATATTAAAAGAAAGATAGAGAAAATAACCAAAATCAAAATTTTGATTATTGGAACCCAAAGAACCAAAGTACAATTTCAATGGAAACCAAAAGTGCAATTAAAAAAATAAATACCCACTTTAGTTTTTAAAAAAAGTTATATAAGTAAACTCAATATAATCATAAAAAAAGCTGACGTTGTTTCAAGAGGAGTGGTTTATAGTATTTAGATGATTCATGTGAATGCAAAACGAAACATCGTGCCTAGTTTTTCTTTTCTTTTTGATTGGTGCATTGTGACTGTTTGGAGAAATTGTAGTTTAAAAAATGAAAGAAAAATGGACTTTGAATGGAAACCAAGCCACATTGCATTAATATTTAATTTTGGTGCAAAGATTTTTACATTATTAACCGAAGAAGGTAGTCATATGACATTATCTTTCTATTTTCTAACGCTCTATTTATGATTGACTTGTCAATTGTAGAATGTTAGAGAGAATATTATTAACATTCTTCTTATTAATTTTCTAACTTTAATCTCTCAATCATAAAAAGTGTTCTTAATTTGATCTTCCATAAAAATTAACATCAATTTAACTATTCAATTATAAGAAGTTTCGATATCAATTTAGTTCCTCCCTCGATAATAGAAAACTACACGAGTTTAGCCTTTTAAGTCACATTTCATAAAGGATTGAATTCGTATTAATTTTATCTGGGGAACCAAACTAACTTGAGGCATATCTTTGAAAGAATAATGAGCATTTAGTTTATAAGAACAATATAATGTAACTATTAAACTTAAATAGAAAAACACCCAGTTCTAGAACTCATTGATGTATGGCAAAATCTCTTTTCATTTGGTGTCTTAAAAAAAAACATATACTAATTGTTCAAGATTTATTAAAAACTATAGTATCAGGAGTAAGACTAATTAAATATAATATAAAATTCACAAAATTTCATCATTTTTAATAAATTTCAACAAATAAAAAAAATGTTGAAAAAAGTATAACAGAGAATATATTCTTAGCATATTTCTCATAGTTAGGTTTAAGAAAGCAAACCTTGTTATTGCTTCTGCTCCACAGAGTTTCAATGTTACTTTCCGAGAGATCCATGACAGCAAGTTCCAAAGGACTATAGCTAGAAGGCATATACCTTAATGGACATTGTTTCCATTGTAGCCATTTCAGTCCTGGGGGAAGGCATCTGAATTGTCCTTCCAATCTCGAATAATTAATTTGAAGCAATCTTAAGGAAACCATTGATTCAAAGTTCTTAGCCTGAAGTACAACCTCTTTTGCTTTCTCTTCTCTATCCCGCACATACTTTTTATACTTCTCTTTAATATATTCTAATGCCAATTTACAACTAGGCTTACGTCGAAAATTTTCCCAAGTAATTTCATCAGCAGAGCGATCTCTAGGAGTGGACATTCTTCTCTTAACACAATCTACGACTATCCCTTGAACATTTCTTGTTCCCTGCACGTACTATTCATTGTTAAAATTTTCAATAAATGAAATGGCCAATCTATGATGATTTTAATTAGTTCTTTTGTGTTTTGCACAAAGAACCAGCTTACGCACAACTTGTGCAATGCGTTGGTTATAATAAAAAAAAATTAAGTTTACCTTGCAAAAATAATAATGAGTTTAATTAGGATATGTAAAACTTTTTATATTACATGCATTGTCATGTAAGTGAAAAATTATGACTTTTGTAATAATTATAAACTATCAAATTTGACAATTGAATTTAATTAGAATGTATTGTAATATATATATTTATATAGGGAGAGGTTTTTTTTATTGTCAATTAACTATTGGTTTTACATAATTGAAAATTATTGATTTTCATAATAATTAATTTAAAAATTATATATATTTAAGACAATTCTAATTAGTTGACATCATAAAAAAATTACTATTAATATATCAAAAAATAATTATAAAAATATTTATTTGAAATAAAACAAAATAAAAATTTCCTCTTTCTACCAAACCCAACTCATATCCTTAGACATGGAACATAGCGCCCACCATAGTACAAATGTCTCACTAGTGTATGCCTCACCTAAAATCTTTAAGATACTCAACTAGATGGAGCTTCGGATACAAGTGCAAAGGTTTGTTCAAGGGCACTTACATATACATGTGATCGATATTAGACATGTCGTATTAGATATGTGATTTTTGCCCTAAGTCTATGGGTTAATCCATTATAATAACTATAATTTTTATAGCTGGGCCACCTAATGAGGAGATTTAAAAATCCCCAACTTACACAATCCGTAAAGGGGTTGGATCTGGACTTAAAAAGAGATCAGCCCACATTATGTATTTTCCTCTTCTCTCTCCTCTCTCTATATTCTCTCACTCATTCTATAGTTTCAACTTCACTTTGATGAAAGTATTTTTAATTAACTCCATCTTTACTAAAGTATTTACATCTCGACTTTGACAATAATATCTTCAATTCGACTTCAATTAAAATAATTTCAACTCAATCTTAATCGAAATAGTTTTACCTTGATCTCAATTAAAATATTTTTAGTTTGACCATAGTTAAAATATCTTCAACTAACTCTTAGGTCAAATTTTAATATTTAAGTACATGCTTAATCCACAGGGTACAGCTGGAATTTTTGCCTCATTGGTTTTTTATGTGGTCCTTTTAGCCTTATAAGCTTTTTTGACTCCAATCATAGGAGTAAAAAATTAATCTCTCAAAATATTCCTCAAATTCATTTAAAAGATTGATTTTTAAATATTTATTGAATCAAAGAGTAAAATTCTATCCATTAGCTCATTATATTAGTCCATTTTCCTATTTTTAGTTTGTTTTACTTTGCTTCCATTATAACATGATAAAAACAAACTGAGCTACAATATTTACCTTCATACTCTTTAAGACAATCAAGATTTCATCACGATCCCAGAGCCTGCTACGTAGACCAGGGTCTGCAAGGTTTTCACTATGCACAATTTGCCTTCCCATGTCTCTAACTTGATCATGCATCCACAGTTTACCATCACCAGTGATTTTAATTAGACATCTTGCAGTGAGTACAGTCAGTGCTATATCTCCTCTAAAATTACACCCATTCAATATATCAACCACATCCTCCCTCTTCATTTCCATTTGCACAAACAAACAAGCAATGTCAAGGAATATACATTTCTCTTGTTCATCCAACGCATCAAAACTGATTTTCAGCACATCATGAATACCAGAAGGACTAATCTGTTTCATCTTCTCCACAGCATCTTTCCATTCCCTCATCGTCCTCTTGTCAAACAGAAAAGAGCCAAAAACTTCCAAAGCCAAGGGCAACCCTCCCGTCTTCTCCACAATTTGCTTTGCAAGGTCCAAAAAACCCTCTGCAGGTTCCTTTCTTCTCATTGCATGGTAACAAAACAATTCCATTGATGGAGAGAATTCCAATTCCTTCACCTCATAATGTTTATCAACATAACTCTTAGCCTTAGTTAAAACTTCTCTATCCCTTGTGGTTATTACAACACGGCTTCCTTTGTAAAACCATTCCCTCTCACCCATCAAAAATTTAAGCTGCTCTACTTCATCAACATCATCTAAGATCAACAAAACTCGATTCTCTTGTACTATTCTTTTGATAGCAGAAATACCATCATTGACATCGTTGATTGGATCCTTTTTCCCACCAGAAAGATCACCATGAATTGTGTTTTGAAGAGAAACCAAACCATCATGTTTGGAGACTTGTGATCTAATATTTGTAATGAAACTGCGTCGCTCAAAATTGTGAACAACAAGGCTGTTGAAGAGGCTCTTGGCTAGGGTTGTCTTACCAACCCCTCCCATTCCATACAACCCCAAAACCCTTACATCGTTGGATTTCACATCTAACAGCTTTTTCAACTCTTCAACTCTATCGTCCAGCCCAACTGTGTAAGGAGCCACATTCAATGGTGTATTCCTCATCTGCTTCAAAAGTATTTGCACCAAATGCTGAATGAGCTTATCACTCTTTTCACTATCACTTAAAAAAAAAAGATGAAAAGAAAGTCAGAAAATGAATGAATCACACCGTTCAAAACCAAAACATGTTTGTGAAATTTAAAACAAAAAAGCACATAAAAATCTATGAACCTCGGATCATAAATCTGAGTTATAAATTATTTCTATGTATACATTTTATAAGGAATTATTTTCTAATTGTTTTCATTTATCACTTATTTTATTATGATTTTCGATCTTTTCTCTTATTTTATCTCTTTTTGTTGTATATGAAACTATAATTATAGTAAAAATAGAATTTCTCAAAATTATGATGAACTAATTATCCTAACATAGTAAAGATACATATGAACACCTAATAAAGTGTAACTCATCACAACTTGGGAATGGTAAGATTAACTTAATAGTATTAAAGAAATAAAATAAACAAGAGATATATCTCACAGTAACATTATAACAAATTAACAATTAACATTTTTCCTATAAAAATAACTATATAACTCACTTGACGTTTTTAATTTTTCTTTATTTTTATCCGGTGATCACATTTTTAAGGCATCCTGTGGTCACATTGTATTACCATGACATTTATATTTCTCAATTCTTTCGAGCAATCATTTTTAATTCCTAATACTAAACATGCGTATACATCTCACTCTTTTACAACTTACTTCTACTTCATTTTTCTTTCTATTTTTTTTCTTTATATTATAAATTATATCTTATTTTTTCAATCTACTTTTTTTTTTTTTACTTTCCTCACTTCATCCGAAAATGCGGTGGACATTAATAGACTTAAACAGGACAAGGATAAACCATATAGATTATAGAGATTCTAAAAAGTTAAAAGCTGAAACAATTTTCATATCTAGCAAAATATTAATTTATAACCAACCATTTCTCATCCAAAACATAACCAGCGATTCCACCCACTTTTTTCATGGCATCCCTCCACTGCTGAACACTCTCTTCAGGAAACTTGTTTGCATGGGACCCGAAAGAATCCTCAAAGGGACCCTTTTGCTTTCTGACATGGGAAGGGTCGACCCAGTAGAAAACCGGAAGGATCAGCCTCCCACACTTGCAAATCTTGGCAAGTTCGTCGAGGCACCAATGGGAAGACGCGTAATCGGGAGAGAGAACGACGACGGCGGCGGCGGAGTCTTCAATGGCTTCCAGAAGCTTCTTCTGGATCTCGTCGCCGCGCTCCAGCCCGTCGTCGTCGCGGAAGACGCGGAGGCCGCGGCGGTGGAGAGCGTGGTAGAGGCTCATGGTGAAAGTGTCCCGCGTGTCGGTGCCCCTGAAGCTCAGGAACACGTCCCAACGAAGCCTGAAAGAGGATAGAGTGATGTCACTTTCCGGCATCATTGGAGAAGGGAACACAATAACGAAGAATTAAACCCTGTGGTTGAAGTAAAGTGAAGTTTGGTGACTTGACTTCGTTGGTGGGCAATGAAGGACAAAGGTGGGGCTTCAGTTTTGCACTTGTGGGTCATGCATGCACATGTATGCCTTATACACCTTCATACATTGATCTAAACAAGTATTGACTTTGTTTAGGGTAGTGAACATGGCTAAGCTGTAGTTTGAAACAATTTTTTTATAGGCAAAAATTATTTAATCCATCGACCCCAAATTCCTATATATCTAACATCAAAATATAACTATGAAAGGACTTATGATGTAATAAGAAAGATAAATAAAGAAAAATAAAAGACAACGATGTAATATTTAAAATAATTATTACTTTTTTATATAAGCTTCAGCTAATATAAATTAATAATATTATTTCTACTGAAAATGTTACCATTTACAATTAAGAGAGAGAGAGAGAGAGAGTAAGTAAAATAAGTATATATATAATTGTTACAAAAATAATTCAAATTTTTAATTTCAAATAATTAGGATAGTGTTTATAATTTGATTTTAAGAGTAAGATGTTAGATTTATAATTATTCTTTTGAGAAAAATTATTCAGCCTTAAATGAAGATCATTATCCTAATAAGAGAGAAGTGGACTAATGGAGAGGTTTAATTTCTTAAATATGCGAACAATACTTAAATTTGTATTGTTTAATTTGTATTCTTTCGCTACTTTCCTAGACAATTATTAATGATATAGTAATATAAAGAAATAAAGACAAAATATATTAATTTTTATGTAAGATATAAATAACTCATATAAAATAGTTAGGTCTGGTCAGGTTTCATTCAATTTGTAGGTATTTATCTGATTCGACCCAACACAATCTAATTACAATATGGATTAGATATTTAAAAAAATATAAGAAATAGTGAAAATAAAAATAGAGAAAATTAAAAGGAAATAGATATATTATCTCAAAATTTAAATTTAGAAAATTAAACTGATGATTAAATATCATTAAATATTAAATATTTTCATATGTTAATATTCGATTGTGTCAAGTATAAAATTTTCAAACCTGATATCCAATCCCAATAGTTTGTGTTCATCTTTTCTCCACATCAATTAACCCAATATTTTTAGTTCAAGTTGGATTGGATTGGTCCCGCACCCTAGATCGAACTCAATGAAGTCTATCTGATGGGTTGGTGGATCAAATTAATGATGTGTTAGCCAACTTTAATTTAGCGTTGAAATGTGGCAGTTGAAAATTGAGTTTTGGGTTTCATGATGTAGGTGTACGTAGAAAAGGAGGAAAAAAAATCATCTACCCTTGCGTGTGTCATATAACGATCGAGAAAAATGATATTTAGTATTTGCATGTTATTTTTTGTTATTTGTATGGTTAATTTTGATACATTTGCTAGAACATTATTGAACACAATAACCGAAGCTTCCTATCTCCCGAAAACTTGGAAATTAATTTTGCTGCTGCTATCTGTGTTTGTCTTAAGTAGTCACAACTAATTATTTTGTGGGGAAATTATTGTGAGCATTCAATCTCTTGCCTTCATCCCAGTCAATTTGAGGCAATTCATAAAATACGACCGGAATGAGTAAAAATGGAAGCAATGATTTTGTCAGAAATTATTGTTGTAAAGATACTCGTACAATTTTACTGTACAAAAACTTTTTTTATTTGATTAACTGAGATATAGTCTACTCAAAGAACAAGGTTTGATGTATGCATTAGCGTTATAATATAATCAACTTGCTTATAATATTGAACATGGTATTTATATATTTTCTTAAAAAAAAGGATATTTATATATTTGCAACTTGTTTCTAGGTTGCTTCCTGTTACGTCACTTTCAAGAACTATAGTTATAACTAGTTATTGTATGGATATTCGATCTCTTATCTCTTACCATATTCATTTTCAAGATTATTGACCCAATCAATTTGAGGCATCGACTTTTTAATTTTATTTTTTAATCATCGAGGCATTGACTTTGACTATATAGATTCGATTGAATTGCCTTAATTTTGGAATAAGTAAAAATGGAAGCGGTGATTATATTAGAAACAAAAAGTAA
Source organism: Glycine max (assembly GCF_000004515.6). Lineage (NCBI taxonomy): Eukaryota > Viridiplantae > Streptophyta > Magnoliopsida > Fabales > Fabaceae > Glycine > Glycine max. The sequence continues at coordinate 4,202,572 of NC_016088.4, read as the reverse complement.
GAGCTAGGGAAAATTATATTACTTTGTTTAAAGATTATTAAATATTCAGGTTGTGTATGAGTGAGTGATCAGAGGGAGGAATAGAGTTATAGGGAGAATATATTAAAGTTGAATTTCGCTAATTTTTTTAAATTAAAAATGAAGTGAAAATAAAAAGACCTATGCCTATTATATTTGTGTTACATTATTATATTTCTCAGAATGTCATCGATTCCAATGTAAATATTATGCAATTGGTTATAAGATGGGGAAGAAGAATACGCCAATTGGTTCTTCCACTTTCCGCATTCTTGCACCGCAGAAGAAAAAGGAAGATCAATGTCAATCTGCATGTTGCGTCTTCTATCACTAATAACCACATCAGCATTCATTTTAATGGAAACATATAGGATTTTCATTCCAATTTCGTTTAGAGTATGTTTGGATAGAAAATTTTAACGGAGGAAAGTAATTTATCAGAGAATTTAAATTTTTATAATCTAGAATTCATTGTTTGGATGTTTTTCTGTGAAGAATTTAAAATTTTAAAACAGAATTTTAAACAACTAAAATTCTAGAATTTCAATTTCATTCTAAAAGGTAAGAAATTGAAATTCTCTTTCTACAGTTTTCTTCAAGAACACTGTATGAGATTGTGGAACATCGATCGGGTCTGAGCGTAATTGAAATATTTAAAATTCTTAAAATTTAAAATTTTTCAAAATTTTAAATTCTTTCATCCAAACACACTCTTAAAGAAATGTTAGGGATCATGAAGCAACTATTCTCGTTAAAAGGCCCATGTCGTTTCGGCCAATTGTTACTTCCCAAAATATATTTTTAAAAAGTTTTAAAATGGTACAATGCTTTAAAATCTGCCAGCACACCTATAAAAACTTACACCAAGAGTGACCGCGAATTGTATATAGTATAGATAGATAAATGAATATAAATAATAGATAGATATAAATGACTTTGAGATTGTCACTTAGCAAACCAACACTAATATTTGTTTTCTTGTAGTGTGTCCTATTTTAATGTAGTGACAAGGTAATTTTAGTCAGTCAAAATGGAATCAATTGTTCATTTTGGTGAGGAAGGAGAACAAAATTATAAACCTGGAAAAGGAGGAACCTTGGAAAGGGCTGAAAATCAGAACACAACCAAATAAATTTCAGTGGTTGGTTGGAAGAATGTTGGGTGGGTACTCTAAAGGGCATGTCGAGGTTTGACAAATTGTACAAAGAATGCTTTATGGGTAGTAAGGGGAATATCACCCTAAAATATTTAGGGGATGATTTGGAGTTTATTGAAGGAATTGATGGTAGTTGTTTAGCAGATAAAGAGAAAGATGAAAATGAGGAGACCAAGGAGTATATCGCAATGTTGGTTAACGAACCAGATGCGTGTATCGCCGGTGAAGGGACACAACGACCACCAACGACACATGGTTGAAACCACCATCATCTGGCCATAAGGGAGAAGAGGAAACAGTTGAATGCCCAATGGCCAATAGGGATGAAGTGCAAGAACTATCATCAAAAGAGAGTAATTCCTGGAATGTCAGAATTCAAAGTGGAGAAGTACAAAAAAGGGATGTTGACTTGAGAGAGGGAGGGTTGGTGGCTCTAGATCAGTTGGACATACACAAAAATAGCAATGGTGAGAGAGACAGCAAAGGTGAAATATTTGAATATGAGACACAAGTAGAAGCAACAAAGGAGGATGTAAGTCAGTACTAGGAGCAGGAAGCACAAGAAGAGGGAGAAAAGTATGAAGAGATACGTGAAGGGGAGATGGAGAAGATAGAAGATGGTTATGAAATCGGGCTACTTGGGCCCAATAGGTCTATCTCTTATAAGAGTTTTGTAAGATACACCTCGTATTTTAAGTTAAATGATAAAATTATCTTTCACTTAAATTTCAAAAATGATAAAATTATCTTTTATTTAAATTTCAAAAAGGTCACTCCCTTACCTCTTATAGGTACACTTTGCTGCTTTCCTTCCTTCTTCCTCCTTTGTTATTTCTTCTTGCCATGTCGTCATTGTCCTTTGCCTCCATTTGTATCCTCTCATTAGTCCCTGCCACCGTCGTCACTATAAGTGTCTATCTTTCCACTGGTTGTTGAAATTGTGTAGCCATTATAAGGATTCAAAATTCGTATAATGCATACGAACTAGTAATTTGTATGTATTATACGAATTGTTAATCTGTATATTTTTTATTTTAATATTTAATAAAATAATAATTAAATTAATTTTTTATAATTAAAAATAAATTAATTTTTGTTGTAAAAAATATTTTTTTAATAAATAAATATTGTTGTATATTTTTTATGTGTTTAATTAATTAATTATATTTGTTTTTGAAGTTGTTTTATAATAAATAATTTAAGAATTTCGTTTATTGAAAAATGAATGTATAATTTTTTTTTATTTTTAAAATATAAGTAATTTATTTATATTTGCTATTAAGTAATTTATTTTTTTATTGATATGGTCGTATATATATTATTACAATCATAGTATTAAATATTTATAAAAGTAGTGTTTGGAAGTATAAAATTAAAATTTCTTCATTTGTTTAAAAATATTTAAAGGTATTGAGATACTAATTTGTTAAAAAATGAAATAGTCATTTATTAGAAATAAAAACCAAAATTGTACTTAGATTTTGGTCATTAATTTAAGCTTACTGGAATATAATGCATCAACATACTCTTAGTAAGACGAATCACACTTTGTTGATCTTTGATGTTTAGTCATTGGTTTTTTCTGAGCACCTTTTGTTTTGACCTTTTCTGAAGGAGCACACATAGAGTTTAGATCAGGATAAACAATTTTTCGAAGTTTACTCTTTAGAGTAACTTTGCCACAAACATCAAGCTCTTCAAACCTCTTGGATATGGTTTCCATCCCTTCGATTGTGCTGGCTTCGGGTTTAGATAACCCTTGGTTTGAAAAAATTAACATCCACCAAAACATATGGATTATACTGAGAGGTATGCTACCGAAAACATATCTACCTAACTCGCATGCACAAGGAAGACCATGAGTAGTCCTCATTACACATCCACAACAAAAACTATCAATATCAGCATAACTTACACGTGTAAACTCAACAGCAATCTGGTTTAAAGCATACCTTGATACCATGCCAAGTAGTTTCTTGTATAAGGTAACTTTAAAAACATGTCTAAGAACATGTGTACTTGTCTCAAAAGATGCCTTAATTTTGGTGTGTTGCAGCACAATCATGTTGTTCATGGCTTCCCAAACATTACATGTGTCTCCAAGGCTATAATGTAGTAGTCTCTTTAAGGTTCAATGAGCAGACTCAACCCTGTATATGAAATACACAAACAAGTAAAGAAAAACAATTATTTTTATCCAATAAATCCTAAACCCTAACAACAACAAATATTTACAACTTTCATACTTGTTAGTTGTTGTGTTTCCTAAATGCATCACCTTATTCGTTCAGACTTAAACAAATCGTTCTTGATGGGAAATCAACAATGTTTTACTTGACATAGTCAACAAACATTGGCCATGGTGAGCAAGCCATTTCAAACTTCATAAGACACTCATCGAACTCTTGCTCAAAAGGACAATCCACCAAACTTCCCTAGGCTTCCATGACATAATCTCATGCATTTTTTTTTACCAATCATGGTTTTACATTTTTGCCTCCATATTCTTATTAATATGAAACCGACACAACAAATTGGTAGACTTAGGGAAAACAGTTTTTACTACATTCATCAATGTTAGATCTCTATTGGTAACAATAACTCTAGGGAGTGCATCACATTTGAGAAAATTATCTCGAAAGCATTCTAGAGCCCAAACAACATCATTTAGATGTTCTCCCTCCAAATAAGAAAAAGTAGCAGAAAATGTCATCCATGTTGTTGTCACACTAACATGTCAAGTAACGACAGCTTGTACCTATTTGTTTTGTAGGTACTATCTATCAAAAATACCAAATTACAAGCATTAGATAATTTGATTGCATTAGGATGACTACAAAATATATCACGTACAACATCTTCATCCTTAAATCTATGCCAATGAATATATTGATCTCGTTCAACAAGCTTCATTAGTTGTTGCATTTCAGTATTATTGTCTCTTATGGAAGAAAGATGTGCATTTCTTGCATTGTATATTTTCTTGATTGTTGTATAATTGTTGGCATTGTGCTCCTTCAACGTTAAAAGAATATTTCTTGGTTTCACCATTGACTTTGTCATATCAGCAATAATAATTTTCTTATTTGAAGTTAGTCGACCAACATATGGATGTCCAACTAATGACTTAGGCAATTCATGATTGTGACTTCCACAAATTAACTTCATCATCCATCTTTCGCCTTGCACCACTGGTTTCACACGCAACTTAAAGGGGCACCTACATTTTCTACTACCAATAACTGTTTGTACTAAATCTTTCTTCCTGACCATATACTAATCACTCCTTTCACAACCAATTAAAACAAATGAGATCCTTCCTCTAATACCAGTATCTGTGTCTGACCTCATAATCACCGCCACAAAACCAATATCATAAGCAGCAGATTGAGCCCAATGCAACACATAATCACTGGTAGCAGACACCTATAATGCAATCCATACATGTTTAGTCTTCAAGGGACATTCATTTACTTACTTTAATAAAAAAAAAAAACATATTAATACTTGAGAAGTATTGAAGGCATCAGAACAATCAATGTGTTGATGCGCACTAGCTTCCTCTCCATTTTTTTCATTCACACCAAGTTCCTCTTCATTCATATACACTTCTTTAGAGATTACACTATCATGAATCCACTAATCTTTGTCCATCTTAACAAAACATTGAAAAAAATCAATGACAAAAAAATGACCCCTAACCACACCATACATATACTATCACACAATTTTTTTAAATTTTTTTATTGCATTTAATAATATAATACATTAAAATTGATAACTATAGATATTAAAAAACCATGAAAATCAAGTTTTTGTACTTAAAATTGATAACCGAATAATACATTAAAATTGATAACCATATATATTAAAAACCAAGAAAATTGATAATCATATAATACATTAAAATTAATAACCATATATATTAAAATTTTTAATAATTTTGTAGTTAAGTGTAATTCATAAAATTATGAGCACTAAAAAACCAAGTTTAAAACAAACCACTCAAATAAATTGTAAGTTAAATTATTTTAAAATAAATACCACTTCCAAACTATAAAAACAAAAACTTACGAATGAATTACGAAACCATACCTATTTAAAAATATTTTAAATAATAATACTAATTATATTTAAATAAACAATAAAAAAATTAACTTACGGATTGATAATCCATAAGTTATATAAAACTTACGGATTATCAATCCGTAAGTTTTATACAAAAAAAAAAAAACTAGATCAATAGAAGTTACAACTTACCTGCGCCGTTAACAACTACACCAACCACAACTACTACTTGTTGATGTACCATTGTAACACTTGCACCTCGATCAAAGAGGACACAAAGGACCACTCCTCTCATGAGAATGAATGAATGCGAAGAATGCAATAGAATGAATGAGTGGAGAAGGTAAAAGGAAGAAGAAGAAGAAGGGTGTTTCCAGAATTTTAAAAGAATGTTAGGTGCATAAAGCAAAAGCCAAATGAGGATTGAGGAAAGGAAATTGCTTATCATAACATGGAAGTGGCCCAATTCTCAATAGTTGAGGCTGGTAAGTCAACTCCTATGAAATATTATAGTCCAACACATGGTTTCATTCTTCATATGAGTTCCACAAGTGAGGTAGTGAGGCTCAGTGATATTAAGGCGCAAGCTAGGAGAATTTGGGGAAATGGCACACATATTAGCGTCACATACAATGGAAACCAAAATATTATGGTGGGAAGAATTGTTGGATTAGAAGAAAGGGATCAATGGGAAGCATCGAAGATAGGGCAGACCTTGTAGGAGGTTTTGAGGTAGGTTTCCAATGAAAGTCCTCTCCAATAATGTGAGGGGTCGGGGGGAGGGGGGGAATGAAATGAAAACTTATCAAAAATATTGTTATTAAGGAGGTATACAGCTGGTGTGCATCCAACAAACCAAAAAATAATATTTAAGTAAGGAAGTATGTCAAGTTATATAGGGGTGATTGTGAGGTAGGGTGGGAGATGCAACCGTAAACGTTGCAAGAGGCCTTTTGTGCATATGGAGCATTGAATTCGTTGCCTTGAATAATGCTTTCCAAAATGATGGATACATTGGATTAGAGGGTATTGGAAGGAAGGGGAAATTAATGTGACTTTCATCAACATTTATTCTTCGTGTGAATTAAAGAAGAGAAGGATATGGGAGGATTTGAAGAATAAAAAGGAATATAGAAATTGTGCTACTTGGTGTATTATGAATGATTTCAATTGCATTATAAGACCTAATGAAAGACAGGGAGAGGCTATGGTCGAGTATGATAGAAGGAAGTCAAGTGAGTTCAATCAATCTATCCAAGATTTAGGTATAGAGGATATACCCTTGATCGGAAGGAAATTTACTTGTTTAGGCCAAATGGAAATGCAAGAAGTAGGATTCATAGAGTATTGGTGTCAAGAGACTAGATAGCTACGTGGAATGGAAGCTCACAATACGTGTTCGATAGAAATATCATGGACCATTGTCCAATTATGTTGAAAGATGTGCATGTCAATTGGGGTCACAAATCTTTTAGGACCCTAGATTGTTGGCTTGAGGACAAGAACGGTAAAATAGAACCAATACCATCACTGGGAGAGTGATGATCGACGTGGACCTAGCACAGGAACATTATCCTTCAACCATAGGAGGGAGAAAATGGTGAGAGAGAATTCATCACATTTTCAATTACACTGAAAATTAGTAGGGATCAATTTGACACTATATATAAAAATTGACTCTTCATTTTCCAATATAACATTTAAAATTATGTCATATTAGTCTCTATGACTTGACATTGCTTATTTCTTAATTACGCTTGCCACGTGTGCGTCCAAGTGGCACTTCACACATTTACTAACGGTGTTAGGAGACTACTAACGGCAGGGACTAACGTGACAAACGGAATGTAAAGTCGATAATCATTTTGATATTTTTTAAATCTCAGGGACCAAATTGACAACGTCTCTAAAAGTAAAAGATTAATTTGATACTTTACTCGTTGATATAACGTCGTATATATATATAAGGAAACTGAACCTATGATCAAAGAAGCTTGCAAGAGAATAATGTTACCAAGTGTCACTGTTAGTACTGTAAGCATATTTATTGCATGCTTTTGTACCCAAAAATCTATCGGTTCCTTTGCACAGAATCAAGCATTGGAGTTCCTGAAGACCATAGTGTTTGCGACACATGTCAGACTTATTCGAGTCCCAGAACAAAACTATTAACCACATCTAACTGTAGGGGAGCATTTGACAAAGTTGTAGTGTACGAATCCATAAAAGAAGATGAGATTCATGCAAGGCAAACTATGTTGCCTCCATTATGCTATTATATTGGTTTGTATTACTATTATCACCCTTGAGTATTTTTCTTTTTTGTTAAGCAATCTTCCCCATTATCTTTCTCTGTCCTGCCACAAAAAGCAGAGAGATGTTAAGACATATCCTTAGGATAGAAAGAGTATCTTAGAGTACTTGCTACATTATTCAGATATACCAAGTCCCAATTTTTCATATATATTTAGATAAATTCTGAAGTAGGTGATTGAATTACATAAAGGAGCAGGATTCAAATTACATTTTGGCCACTATAAAGGGAAGAAGAATAAGGTAAGTAATTTTGTTATTGATGAAAAAACTGATTTTAATAAATTTATAATTTTTTTTGTTGCCATCATAACATTAATACAAAATATCCATTTTAATCTTCGTCAAAATCTGACTTATTTCTTTTATTGGATTCTCTGGTCCTAATTTTTTTTTATTCACAAAATTTAAATTCAAGATCTTATTTAAGAAGATTAGATTCAATTTCACTTAAATCAATGTTGATAATACATTCATAATTTAATTTATTATATGTTTAGATGTAATACATAAGTTAATTTTAATTTTCCCATAAATAACTGAGATTGGTAATTTCACCCACTAAAGTGAAAATTACTTAACTCACCACCATGAAATAAAGTTGTTTTTTTTCTAGGAGCAGAAAAGGGTTAGCAGAGTATTGTATGTGTATGTGTGTGTAGTATATAATGCAAAGGATGTACAACTCTTCAAAAGCTCCTTGAAGCTCAGCATGCAAAAAAGCCAAAATCTAAATATATAAAATACTATAAAGACTCCAGCACAAAATGACAGTATGAAGCTGAATAATTTTTTGTTTCATATATCGAATCCAATCTTCGAAATGAAAGCAATGGTTTATCCCTTCAGCGCTGTCACTATCTGGCCATAGATGCAAAAAGATTAGCCTTTTGATAACAAATCCACTAAGATACGAAAAATCCAGTAATGTAGAGAGATAATCTTTCGCTTCCACTGTCTATATATGTTTGCCAGACTTGCATTAAATATCTTCCATTACCCACTTCCAGGATATATTCTCTTCATTAAAAGCATAGCTATGTTTCAGTTGCACGACTTGCTTTAACTATTTGATTTGATTTTGGTGGTAATGTGGTACTATTATTTTATTGATTGGGCAATAAGTAATTAATAATGTATTTAAACATCAAAACTTATACCAATGCATTATTTTTCGTAATATATAGAACTTCATGGATGGTCTTGGTTATTCTTTGTTTCTTTAATATACTTTTTCTTTCATATTTTACATGTGACTCGCAAATTTTGCTACATGATTTTGCAAAATCTTTTGGAATGAAGACTAACTAATGTGTTTCCATGGGCCTTTCGGCATTAAATAATATCAATTCCACGAACATGGGCATCTGTTTTCAACAGGTTTAAAATGGGAAGATACCATTATGGCAGGTGTATCAATTGATTGATAGAGTTATTTCATCTTAATCAATAGTATTAAATTAAGTCTTAAATATATAATTGCGTTAAATATTCAAAAAAAATAATTTTATTGTCTATAATAAATTATCCAAGTTGTATAAAATTATATCTCGTGATACATTTAGATTTTACCAAAATAAAAAATGAGATGCTATAATTTGCGGGACAAGATGCTATGTGAGTAGTTCTAACTCGTTTGAATTGTTCACTACTTTAGTGAACTAACCAACCAAGCATTATAACCACGATGGTAATTACAAACTCACAAAAAATAGTAGTCACATAAAGCTAGTTTTGTATATATTTGAGTATTGATTTATTGACATACATACCAAGTCATCAAGTAATATTCGATAAATAAGAGATATCGTTCTCACGAGAACATATAATACTTAATAAATCACAAATTTTTATTATCTAAACTAACAAACAAAACAATGAAAGCATGAAATTTGACACTCAAAGATAAAGAACACGATAAACAATAATGCAATTTTAAAATATTTTTAGATAAGAGCACGTTAAAAACAAATGAAATATAAATAACAAAGTTTGTCAAGATTAGATTTTTCCCAAATTAAACTCTCTTTACACTAAAGCATAATATTAGACTTGAGATTCAATGTTAATATCGATCATTGTTCAAAAATGGTATTTTAACCCCTAATTCCATAGGTGAAAAGACATAAGTTTCTTTATTAAATGTCAATCTCTTGCACATTTGACAAAAGAACTTGTTTTAAGCTTAATGACCTAAAGATAACCAATAATCCTCATTTTATTCCTAACTCCAAGAGTTAATGGATGTTCTACCATAAATCAAGATAAAGAAAGAAAGTATTTTTCAATCACAATCTCATCTTACAATCAAACTACGAAAATATTTTCTAATAACAAATCATAACAAGCATTAAGAATACATGCAAAACACAAACATTGAAAAACAAGATATAAATATATTTCAAATGAAATACACGAGAATAAGGTTTAGTTATAATCTATCTCAGGTTAATGACAAAATCTAGCTGGAAGAAAGTGAAAGGGAGAACCATATTTTACAAAAAAAAAAAAAAAGAAGCTATTTTAGAAAGCAAGACGAACTGAGTAAAAAAAGAGACACAATAATTTATAGAATCTCAAAAAATCTGTACATGAAAATCTACTTGAGCCAAAAGTTTCAAACATAAGTAGATATTTTGTATTCTCTGCACTTTATTCTATTTTTGCTTAAGCCAAAAAGATGTCTGAACTTAAGCAAAATTCTCATTTGCAGCTTAATTTTACACTTTAAGCTTTCTCATTTCTAATTTCAAATTGTCTTTTAATCCACTTTAAATTCTTACAAAATAATTCATTCATAAGCATATGTAACCTATCAACATGATAAACAAAAGAAAAGAAAACTACAAATTAATATAAAAAAATAAATAAAATCTTAAATAAAAAATAAAATAATTATTTAAATTCACATCTTTTAATTATTATTTTTTTACCATTTATTTGATCCCGCTGGACTTTAACTGGTAGCTAGAGGTATACATATCATATATGAAGAGTAGGAGACAAGTGTAGCTTATTAGCTATATATAAACTATACAGACAATCTTATGTCACTTGAGAGTTTAAATTAATACGTCGAATAGCTTACGTATTCATTGTCCTTTTGATCAACATACCTAGTGTCCCTTGTTATAGCTCTACTGACATATACAGATACACTGAAGATTCGTATAGACTTGGGAAAATGCATGATTTAGTCGAGTGAAAAGTTTATTTGACTTGATGGGTTCTGAATTCAAAATGATCCTTTGTCTAATTTAGAATCAAATATTGTCTGAAAAACCATTTGATTTAGTGCTCCTATGGCAAACTTCTATAATTAATTTCTTCTAACATGGGATAGGTCTTAATCTGTATAATTAAAATTAATTTCGACTCACTTTTTGTTCCTTTCAGTTCAAGTGTCATGGTCACATGTTGCTCACAATCTTGCTTAGTCGTGTGTCTCCGACGCATGTTTCCTTTGCTCCATGACGGTAGGGTTGATACTTACAAAAACTTCGACGCTCAGTTAAGTCAATTATAGGCCTGAATCCAAAATCTAGGATTTGAGAGAGACATGCCTTATCTTTCGTGGGGTTGGATACATAAGATGATCAATATGGATCCTAGATATAATAGTTGTGATAAGGGAATTGAGTTATTTGATAGGAAATTGATCTCTTGAAAATTTGTCTAGTAGTTGTAGTGTGTGTTTGGAACCAACTTCACATCGCCCATTTTTACTCTTGTTTCATGTTTATTATAGACGTGACCGAAGATTTACACCAATAAATTATGAGCAATCACATAAGTAAATTTGGTCATAAATCTCATTGCTGACATGGATAAATACAAAGCTTGCAATAGAAGATAGAGAAAAAAACAAATATTGAAGGAATTGAATAGCATGAAAATGAATTAGCTAACAAAGTTAGTTATTACAACTGATTATATAGTTAGTTGTAAGAGTAACTAACTCATAACTAACTAAAACTAAGCTAACTCTAGTTACATATTGATTCATGCTAAGAGTCTTCCTCAAGCTAGGAATGGATATCAGACATTCCTAACTTGGAATACAAAAACTGAAAAGCACCAGGAATGAGGGCTTGGTGTAAATGTCGGCCAACTGATTTGCAGAAGAGCGGATTTATTATCACAATACAGTATAGCTGGCAGCTGTAAATGTCGGCCATTGTAGCTCACAAGTGGCACTAGTTAAGGCCCGATATTCAGCTTCAGAAGAACTTCTGGATACAATAGTTTGCCTCTTAGATTCCATGAAATCAATGAATTACCAAGATACACAACATAACCAATAATAGACCTCCTAGTATCAAGGCAACCAACCCAATCCGAATCACTAAAACCTTTTAAATGAAAGGGATTGACAGCAGACAGAAAAATTCCTGCACCTGGAGTCCCTTTGAGATATCTAAGAATTTGAAAAACAATTTGTCTATGGTCTGCAGTGGGATCAACAACAAATTGGCTTAGTTGTTGTACAATATATGTAATGTTTGGCCTTATATTGATCAGATAGATCAATCTCACTATTAATCTCCTATAGGAGGAAGCATCTTCTGCTAAAAGAGGTGACCCTGAGTGTTGATGCAACTTGGTGGTATAATCACAAGGTGTGGAAACTGGCTTAGAACCAAGCATGCCAGCATCATTGAGAATATCTAGTGCATACTTTCTTTGACAGAGATTTATACCAGTAGAGCTTCTAGCTACCTCAAACCCTAGAAAGTACCTTAAGTCTTCTAAGTCCTTGATTTTGAAAGCATTGTCATGTAGATTTGTGATTCTTTGAATTTCAGGCAAATCATTTCCTGACAAGACAATGTCATCAACATAAACTAGTAAAACAACAATTGTGTTGCAACCATGCTTAATGAACAAAGAATGGTTAGAAGTACATTGCTTGTATCCATGGGAAATAAAAAAAAGATGATAATCTTGCAAACCATTGCTTACTAGCCTGTTTCAAGCCATATAGAGACCTTTGAAGCTTGCAAACTTGCCTTGATTTAGCCACGTGCATACCCTGAGGGATGACCATGTACACTTCTTCATTTAAATCACCATGCAAGAAAGCATTATTCACATATAGTTGCTTAAGGTGCCATTGATTAATAGCAATTATAGCCAGTAAAAGTCTCATTGTGGTTAGGTTAGCTACTGAAGAGAAAGTGTCTAGGTAGTCTTGTCCTTCTATCTGAGTATCCCTTTTGCCACTAGCCTAGCTTTATACCTCTCTATTGAGCCATCAGATTTGTGCTTGATCTTATACACCCATTTACAACCAATTACAGTTTTGTGCTGAGGAAGATTGGTGAGAAGCCAGGTATCATTAAGCTCTAGTGCTCTGATGTCAGCATTCATGGCTTCAATCTAATTAGGATCCTTAGATGTTTCACTGTATGACTGAGGTTCAACACTTTGTATGATAGATAAGACAACATGGTGATAGGAATGAGACAATTTGGTATATGTAAGGATAGAACTAAGAGGATAAAGACTAGTACTTGTAAAGTGATTGACAGCAGTTGATGATGGATATGTCACATGGAAGTTTTTATATTTACTTGGTATGTGTATTTGTCTCATGGATCTTCTAGGTGTATGAATGACTTGTTGTGAGGCTGAGCGATCAGAATCATTATTGGAGGCCGATATGACAAGATCAATTGGTGGCTCTAAAGATGAATCATCAGATTGATTAGTGACATTGGATGAAGGAGTAGGCATAGGTAGGACAATATAGGATCTGGTTTATTTTGATCAGTGAATGGAAAACAATCTTCATAAAAAATGACATTTCTAGAGACAAAAATAGATCTGATCTTGAGATCAAAAGTGATATACCCTTTTGTGTGAGGCTTTAAGCCCAAAAAAACAGAAATAACAGCTTTGGGTCAAGCTTCTTTCTGTTAGCTGTCAGAGTACTAGAAAAACACAGACAACCAAATACCCTTAAAGATTCAATATCATACATAGTTCCATGTAGTTTTTCATAAGGAGTTTGATTTCCAAGAAAAGGGGTAGGCATGCAATTAATAAGTACAACAAAATGAATCAAGGCATAAGACCAAAAAGTAGATGGTAAATTAGACTAAAATAACAAGGATCGAGTGACATTTAATAGATGTTGATGTCTTCTTTCAACAATCCCATTCTGTTAGAGAGTTTCAACACAAGAACATTGATGTATAATGCCAATATCATCATAGAACTATTTCATAATAAACTCAGGGTCATTGTCTAATTTGATGACCTTTATTTTTTATTCAAATTACCTTTCAACATTGGCAACAAAGTTCTTTAAATGAGATTGTGTTTTAGCTTTTGAATTCATAAGGAAAACCCAAACAAACCTTGAATAATCATCTACAATAGTGAGAAAATATTTGTAACCATTTAAATAAGTTACATGGCAAGGGCCCCAAATATCAACATGTATAAGATTAAAAGCACAAGATCAATGAGAATCACTGCTAGGAAAAGACAATTTCTTTTGTTTTGAATGATGACAAGTTTCACATATGAACTGTTTATCTGATGTAAGAATTAGATAAAATTGTTTCAACAACACCAATCTTTCATAAGATGGATGACCAAGTTTAAAATGCCACAAATCTATAGGTTTTTTATTACATGAAAAAGTTGAAATGCTAGAAACATTAGAGCAGACAGGAACAGTAATGGAATTGGAACTATATTCTCTATGAGGCTTGAGAGGAACCATGTTAAGTCTGTAAAGACCTTCCACCATATCAACTATACCAATCCTCTACATGCTCTGTAAATATTGTATAAAGCATTTGTCATTCATGAAAGTTAGTTTGCAAGACAAAGAAAAGACCAATTTGGATATTGAAATCAAATTGAATTGAAAACTAGGTATGTATAAAACATCCTCTTGGTATAAAAGTTGAGAAAATTGAACTTTTCTTGCATGAGTTACAGTGACTGTATGAGCATTAGGAAGTCTAACAATTATAGGATTTATCTTTTTACACAAAGAAAACAAATGAGGAAAGGTTGTAACATGGTCTGTTGCACCTGAGTCAAGGATCCACCTATCTTGACTAGTCTTGCTTACACTACAAGTAATGGATAGAGTACTACCTATGTTGCTAACTGCCACAATTTGATTCACATGTGAATTGTTGTGAGTTGTGTTTTTTTGTTGCAATAGTGCCATCAAAGCTTTATACTGTTGAGAAGTTAGTTTCACATCCTCATTTTGTGTTTCTTGTTTCCTTTCTTGGGCTGAGTTATCACCTTCCTCATTTTCTGCACTGACATTGTTGATGTTCGGACCTTGAGACTTGTAAAACTTGTGTCCAAGAGGATAGCCATGCTTTCTATAGCATTCATCTACAATGTGGTTAATTACACCACAGTATGTACATAGCTTACTTCCTCTTCCTATTGAGTTTCCTCTACCAAAGCCACTTTGACTTCCTCTTCCTCTTCTAGAAGCATAATTTTGAGGAAAACCATTTTTTCTATAACACTCATCAACAGTATGATTATTTTTACCACAGTAGGTGCACAAATTTCTTGAATTAAATGAGTTGGTGTTGGTTGTGTTAATCAAGCTGGTGTTTCCCATTATATTGTTACTTGCAAGTTGTCTCTCTTGCTGAACAACATATGAGAAGACCTTAGCTATGCTAGGCAAAGGATCCATCATCAATACATTGGATCTAACAGTATTCAACTGATCATTCAGACCTCTAAGAAACTACTTAACCTAATCTTGTTTCTTTCTCTCCATAACACTAGTAAGAGCATCATACACACACTTTGGATCACATGAACAAACTAGATTTGGTCTATAACTTTCCAATTCATCCCAAATAACACGCAATTTTGTAAAATAGTCAGTTATAGATTGATCACCTTGTTTGATAGAAGCCATATCCTGCTGCAATTATGAAATTCTCAGCAAATCTCTTTATGAATACCTCGACTTCAAATCCTTCCATATGTCTCGTGCATCATCCATCCAAATAATGCTCTATCTAATCGAAGATGAGACTGAGTGTACAAGCCAAGAAACCACCATATTATTGCACATCTTCCTAGTTGTATGAAGTGTATGATTTGATGTGTATCCTTGTATAGATCCATCGACAAATTCAACTTTATTTTTCGCACTTAATGCAGTAAGCATTGATTGACTCCACAAATTCTAATTTGTTGAATCAAGAACTAGAGAAACCATTGCAGTTTCTGGATTTTCTCTTGGATGAAGATAGTATAGGTTGTGTAAATTCAGAGATTGATTTTGATTAGATGAATTGGTATTCATGATGAAGAAATTGAATGAAAAAAATAGAAGAAGCAAGAACAGAGAGTTGCGTAGCAAAGCTCTTCAATAGAAGAGCTTTAATACCATCATAAACCTCATTGTTGTCATGGTTAAATGCAAAGCTTGCAAAGGAAGACAGAGAGAAAACATATATTGAAGGAATTGAATAGCATGAAAATGAATTAGCTTACAAAGTTAGTTATTACAACTATTATATAGTTCCACTACTAAAATAAAACTTTACAACGACAGCGGATCTACGACGGTCTTATAAAAATTGTCTTAAAAAAATGGGGGTGGTGGCATTTTTGTAATTAAGTGTAATTTTTCAAAGGCGGTTTTGAAAAAACCGTATTTGAAAAGGCATTACTACATCAGTTCATGAAGAACTGTCTTTTAAAACATATCTAACTTATTTAAAAGGCATGCAACTCTCTAACTCGCGCATCATCTCTCTCACTCGTGCCTCGTCTCTCTCACTAGGAGGAAACCCTAAGCCCCAATCCGAGGTAGTATATTTGCCGGCAATTTGGCCCCCGACCTCGAAGTCTTAATCGTCAAAGCCACCAGCCACGAACAAGTCCTCGCCGATGAGAAATACGTCAGAGAAATCCTGACATTGATGTCGCTTTCTAGAAGCTACATCAGTGCTTCTCTCATCACCATTTCCAAGAGGCTCAACAAGACGCGCGATTGGATCATCGCCATCAAAGCCCTCTTGCTTATTCACAGCAATGGATGCAGAGGCAGAAGAGACCGAGTGTGATGGTCATGGTGGCGCTAAGGAAAAGTGAAGAAAAATTGGCGGAAGGTGGAGTTGAGTTGGTCGAATTGCGAAGGTCTTGGTCTTTGAGAATTGGATCTTGGTATTTTTGTGTTCCTTTGCAGTAGGATTTCACATTGCTACTTCGCTTTTGTTCATCTCTCTCACACGTCTAATTTTCATTTACTTTTTGTTCTCATTTTTATTTTATTTTGGTTTTAAAATTTTCTATTGTTGTGATGGGGGGTTTTGGTGGTGCGGAATATGGTCAAGAACACATTCCAATCTTGATTTCTTTCCATTTTATACAGCTTTGGGTATGTTTTTTTTTTGTCTTTGTTCTGTTTGGGAAATAAACTATGATGAAATTTATCATTGTTATTCCGTTTATGTTTTGTATAGGAGTAAACCTTAAGACATGCACAAAAATTAGATTATATATATTGCACCGCTGTTAAATATTCACCTACACAAGACAAAACTATTTTTTTTTTGTGTTCACGTAATATCTTTATGCGTATTTATCATTTTGTTACTTCTGGTGTTGCTGTTACGTTTCAATTTTTCTTAATATTTTTGCAGCTACTAACTTTTAGCTCTTCATCGAGTATATGTGCATGAAAATTCCTATTGTATAGCTTAATGTTTCCTACCAATGCCAAAATAAAACAACCATGGAAGAACTCGAGTTGTGTTAGAATGAAGGGACTTTGCTGCGATTATATGCCCTGTAGTTAATATGCTCAAGAAGGCTATTGGACTTGATAACTTATATAAGAATATTCAATATTACAAACTGGGTTGGGCTTTGAAATCCATTGATGATTTGTAAGTGGATGTGAATAAAGTGTTTTTTGATGTCTAGTAGACCTGGGGATCCTTGCACATTGAGCTACACAATTTCTCTAATTAGTTGCCAAGTCCATCAGTAAAGTGGAACCTTGATGAATCAATATTTAATTTTTTTTCCTTTTCTTTCCTTCCTTTTGTAGTATAAAAAATATTAAATACAAGACATATGAATCACAACTATTAAAACTAGTTCTAAGATATAAGCAATGAGGGGAAAGTACATACATGTTTAACAATATATTTTGGGAAATGCCTTATATTTGCCAATTAATTATTTGACTGACTTACTAAAACTTTATGGAGTCATGGTAGTCTGAATTCTACATAAAGGGGAGCATCGGTTCTTTTGTAGGCTCTAAATTGGCTGAATGAGATTGGTATCCAAAATGGTTGAAGTAGAAATTGATTGCAAGGGTGTTGCGCACTAGTGTGCATTCTTTGGTTTTTGGTTTATCCTTATTTGTCATTTATTTTTTTAGGTTGACAAATTGATCTCTTACTGGTATGAACATGAAGGATTGTATTATGTATAATTGCATAATCTTGCTTAGCACTTATCATTTAACCGTTGGATTTGAAGAATGGATATGAAGCATTCTTTTATTCATATTTGCTTGAGTTATCAAGGTAGCATCATGGTATGCATATAATTGAGATTTTTATTTAACATATGGAGTTATTTTTTTCATCCTTACTTTCACTTCAATTTTTGTTTTATTTTGATGACTTTGAATAATAAAGGTTTACCAAGCTATAACACGGGTATGTAATGAGTTTGTCATGCCTTTTTGTTTTACTACATCCACACACACACACACACATATTTTGTATCCATCTATTCTTAGTGATCAATTTTTATATTCCAACCTGGGTTTTACTTTTATAATTTGTAAAAAAAAAAGTGATTGCTAATGCATAATGATATTGCAAACTCTATATAAATGGATGTTTTCAATAAACTTGTGTATTTTCATTTTCTCTAGGTTCTAGCATCTCAAAAAGCAATTAGAAAGCAAGTACAAATCTGTACAAAAAGCTTCTGATGATTGGCATTCTTTTTTCATTATTTTCTTTGGTTTAAAAAATTTATGTTTTATTTTCACCCACCATTCATTATCTGGTAGTTATTATCCTCTCCTTCCCTTAATAATAGGTATCAAAGGGCACAACTTGCTCTTCAGAATGGAGATCAAGGATCTTGCCCATGAGACACTTAAGAGAAGGACTTATACTGTAACCCACTTGCTTGTCTAAAATCTTTGTTGTAGTTGAGTTTATGCATCATAAATGTGAATTTGGAGGTTAATTATATAATTTATAATTACAATGTGTAATGATACTTGTCGACAGGTAGAATAGAAGGCACATCAGTTTGACAAAGCTACTTAATAGGTTACCGAGCATAAAGTGTTTGACTCAAAGTAGTCTTGGTTAATTGTGATGGGTTCTATTTTCTGGTGGGGTTTATATTGATGAATTGTGGGTGGGTAGCTTATTTTCATTCATATATTGATATCCAAGATGAAACTGGTATTTTAATTTGTTATGATTTTATTTTCTACACTGAACATGTTTTTACTTATGTTTGTTGAATGTCCACTCCCTATAGGCATGCAACCAGTTGTTTATATATCTTTTTATCATTTTCTGCACTAAGCATGTTTTTACACATGTGCTCTCTCTATAGGCATGCCTTCCTAATTTTACACCATCTTCATTGTGTATCACATTTAATTTAGTTCATTTTACACCCTAATTGTTCATTTTACACTATCAAATAGAAGGATTTTAAAGAACAAAGACAATAAAAACTTCTACACATTTTCCTTGAACAAAGGCAATAAAAGCATCAACTCTAAATAATAAGTATAAGGAAAATAAATAAACATGATTTCATAATATTATTTCTTATTCATTTTTTATCTAGCATGGTTAATGAACTTTAATATTGTTCAATTCATTCTTTTCTATTTTGTAATAATATTTTCAACCCTTTTGTTTTATTGGTGGTAATAATACTTGCACCAAAGTAGGTTTTAAGGCAAGTTGTAAGGCATGAGGTAATGTTTTTGACCTTGAATACAATATATTTCAAATTTTACTTCAAGTTGTTCGAAGTTGATCAATCATTTTGTTTAATGTTACAATACTAATGTTACAAAATATAAGAGCTTTTTATTGACTGCTCTTTGTTTGTTTTAGGCAGTATCATGTAATAGCTTGTTTTCAGGGCATTTGGGATGTTGTTGGAGTCTTATCTCATGGTCTGGCTGACCTTTAGGATTTACAACAATCTCTAGGAAACTACATTTCTATATATGACCAACCTTCTTATACTCATCAGGTTATTTCTTGATCAATTATATGCATGATACTGCTAAGCTCTACCACCTCTTGTGTTTGCTCTGATACCAATTTGGGGGAGAGAAAAGATAGGCATAGGGATATTGAAATTGTGGGTATCAACCACACCACAAGCTTTTAAAATCCATCTATTATAATTAGGGAAATTAAGAGTCATTTGTTATCTTGTGCTAGTGAGTAAAATAAAATTGGATTGTTTTTCTATTTGCAACTGGGTGTGACCCCCTATTAAAAAGGTGTATGAAAGAATAAATAAGGGAATAGAGCTGCTTGAGTTAGTTACATAAGGCAGCAGAGTTAGTTAGAAGTAGTTAGGATTTTAATGTAGTTAGAATAAAGTTGCACGCTCGGAAAAAATTCGAACATACAATTATAAAGTACTCAATGTTTCTATCCTCGAGAACATACATTGTAATTTTATTCATGACAATTTTTCCCTTTATAAATTCTAAGGTGAGCCATGTTAATGTTATTCTATATATATTTCAAGTGTACTGTTGGTTATAAGCCCCAACTCCAGTTGTATCAAATTTATCCCTGGGGTTAGGAGTGGGATCAACTCCACTTAATGTGTATCAATCCAGGCTTAACAGCTTATGGGATATCTTATTTTCTCGAGGACAAAACCTTCAACCATTCTAGGTTGTAATATTTTTGTATAAATGCTTAATAGCTTCGAATGTTGAAACTATTTTTTATTTGATTGAAACATTTTGTTGAACGTGGTATTTTTTCCATTTTTACAAAGTGAATCATTGTATACTTATAATAATGATGACCGACCTTAGATTTGCCTTTAGACTAACTAATTAAGATGCTTTTGTGACAAAGATGAAGAAACTTCATTTCTTTGAACAGCAAGAGAAAACAAACTAGGTAAAGCACCTCAATTTTTTTTTAAAATAATAATTCTAAGATGATTTTCTCAAAACATCGTCTTAGAATCCTCAAATATATTTAATTTTTTTAAAAAAAAGTTACATTCTAAGACGGTTTTCTGAAAAACCGTCTTAGAATCCTCAAATATATTTTATTTAAAAAAAATACATTCTAAGATGATTATCTAGAAAATCGTCTTAGAAAGTCTATCATTCTAAGACAATTTTTAACTAAAAACCGTCTTAAAACCTTTCTAAGACGGTTTTTAGCTAAAAACTGTCTTAGAATGATACTTTTTTCTAAGACGATTTTTATCGAACTATCATAGAAAGTGAAGACTTTATACGACATTGACTACGACGACAGTTAATAACCGTCGTAAAAAGTGTCTTTTAACCGACGTAGAATAACCTTTTTCTAGTAATGTTAGTTGTAAGAGTAACTAACTCATAGCTAGCTATAACTAACTAAGCTAACTATAGTTACATAAAGACTAACCAACTAAGCTAACTCTAGTTACATAATGATTCATCCTAAGACTTGGCATGATATTTTAACCCAAAATCTTAAGGTTCAGATTTATGGGTTTTGTTTTTACTTATATGGTATTCAACCTTTTCATTCTTACAGGATGTAAGATTTCACCTTACACTTGTACTCCAACAATCTTCTTCTCAAGTGTGAGTCTCATTCACATGATAATCTCCCCCTATAGAACACCCTGCTTGAATCCACTGCCAAAAAGACTTTTGATACAAGGGATCCCCGAACCAAAGATCCACTGCCATCTTCTTTTACTTGTTCAAATCAGTTACCAAGTTGAACCATCGATTCTAATACCAATTGTTGTGTGTCTAAGAGGGATAAACACAGAGAGATTTATACTAATGAGTTATGAACAATCACATAAGTGAACTTGACATCACACTTTAGTCCAAAGGCTCAGGTTTATAAGTCTTACCTTCACATATATCGTGTTCAACCTTCTCATTCTTACAAGATTTGAGACTTTACCTCACACTTATACTCTAACAATTCAAAATCAATTTTATCTAATTTTAAAATAAATATTCCTTTAGTGAAAATGCTAATTCATAAACCTTTTGAAAAAGAATATATCTCATGTATTATTATGTACCCGTCTTCTAGATGAATTAGCCACTATTTTTTACAAGTTTATACTAGTAAAGTATTCGTGCAAAGCAGACAAGCCATATGAATTTTAGCCATCTGTTGAGGGACAAGTCCAAAAAGTTCTCTGCAAATGAGCGAATCAGCTTGTGGCGGCTTGCCCTATGGACCTTAGCCTTATAACTCTCCATCGAATTCATTAACTTTGGTAGATGTCCGCAGGTATAAATCACTGTCAAAGTGTCAATAATATGTGTATATGTAATATTCCACACCTCAAACATGTGCCATAGGCCAAGGCATCAATTCCTAAAGCTTGTTAGAGTAATCACATGTTGCTATGGTATGAATAACTACGTTATATATATATATAAATCCTCTATGTATCTTCAAGGTGAAGCTATTACAGTAAAAAGCATTGGATTCTCCAACAAAAATCACTTTTGGTTTTTCATTATTGTAAGATTCATGCATAATGGATAAGACAAAATGTGCCATATGCTTTGGCCATATGGAGAATTAAGATGTGGGACGTGCTATATATATATTCCCCTAATCACAGCCCTCATTCAAAGGAACCAGCTTCTTCTGTTTGTAATCTATTCTATAATTTTATTTTATTTTTTTGTAAACTTGGTGTATCCTTTAATAAAGAGCTGAAGACCAATCTCTCATATAATGAACTTTATTTAAGAAATTGATTTTTCTTAATAAATTTTCTGTTATATATACAAATATAAGGATCGAACTTCTTACATATTCTTAAATAAGTTTATATCAACGTAGGATTGTATTCTATAGTTTTTAATGTATATGTTTATTTTTTTTCTGTTTAATTTAGCGTAGAGATTCCTTGTTGTAATACCCTCTAGGTGCAACAGATCATAGAATATATATATATATATATATATATATATATATATATATATATATATATATATATATATATATATATATATATATAATTTGCAGCCTCAACTAAGAGTGGTTCACAAGATATATTAAAGCATATGTGTGTGTGGGCCATTAATCTGGCAGCCACTGTTAGGTGAGCATATATGGTATTAAAGATGCCAACATACTTTGATGAATAAGTGTTCAAAGTACAAGATTTGAGAAAAGCAAGGAAGAGAGAGAGGATTTGAGAGAATTGTTTCTGTTGTGTGGGCTTTAATCCCCAACAGAGTACTTAAATATTATAATGGTAATCTACTAATCTTGTATTGCAATGAAGATCAAATTTTATATTATTATTAATCCAACATGAATTTGTATAAAGCCACAATGCCAAATTGCCAATATCAAATTTCATTTTGTTTTAAAGAAATGATTTTTTTCAGCTTCTTAAATGAGCTTTTAGAAACAATAATTGGTTACCTAGAATTAAGCTAAAAGAAATTTGCACAAGTACAATATTGAATGCACGGGTTAATTTGAAGGCATACCTTGTCCTCTTTTGTCATTAGTAATCATGGACAAGAATATTGAATGCCCACACAATCTAACATGTTTACAGTATGATCTAATTTATTTTCTTTGTTTCCTGTACTTTTTTATTCTTAATTTACTTTTTGTGGCTTTACTTTATTGGTCAAATTAGTATAGACTCATTGCACCTTTTCAATCCCACGTTACTTGTTTTTATTGAAGTTATGTTGTTGTTGTGGACTTGTGGCATGTGGCCTAACAAGCTTCAGTCCAAGAGAGAACCAAATATTCCAATTACAGCTTTCGTAACTAGTATTTTTCCTTTCCCTCTAATTTATGCATACGAAATGCTTTCCTTTACATTATAGTATTTACTTGGGAAAAATTGTCGTTGATTGGGATGTGAGGATCTTCGTTACTATGCTTAGCAGTCCATCACTAACAACACAGTAAACTTTGTTAATATATAATTTATTTTATGAAAATGACAACTCTTCTTATTTTAATAAAATTATAAAATTCTTGTGGCAGAAATTAATACACATATAGCATAGATAAAGAAAAATAAAATAAAATTTTGGCGGGCCCCAAAACCTATAGCATAGAACTGTCCTTGCTTAAAGTATGTATGAGAGACTGAGAGTTGAATTTTAACGAAAAGATGAAGGAAAGACAAAAAATTGCATTTCTTACAAATACATCTAATTTGATATTTTAAAAATGAAATAAAATAATTGATTAATATGAATTTAGCATTTTAATCTTTTTTATTTTTATAAATATTATATAACTCTCTGAAAATAAAAATAAAAAATTTACCATCTATTTCCTTTTATCTTCTTTAAAATCTCAATTCCAAACATATCTACAAAATTGTCATCTGTATAGAAGAGTTTTTTAATCCTATACTATATTTGTTTGAATACATATATAGAGATGAAGGAAATAAAAAGGACAGAATTAAGATGAAAATATCAAATTTTTCACTGTTTCTTTGAGAAAAAAAATAGGAGTGAACAAAGCCTTTATGGGTTCTACAAGCAAAATATATATATATATATATATATATATATATATATATATATATATATATATATATATATATATATATATATATATATATATATATATATCTACTAAAGTAAAATTGGCTGCTTGTTGCATTTGATAATTTTTTTACGTTTTAAAAAAATATTTTTTATATCGTAAAGATAAGAAATAATTTAGACCAATAATATAGGAAAAGGCTTAATTTTTTTAGTTAAAATTTATTTTTTAATTTGTATAAAAATACTTCCATGCATCTAGATAACACAATTCTATTTTATTTCTCTTTTATTTATATCTTTTTGTTTTCTTTTCTTTTGATTTTACTTCTAATTTAAACAAAACCATAAAGGATAAAATGTTTGCAAGTTAACAATTTGATATACAGGGTAAGAATGTCAAGAGGACTATTTCGTATAAGAAAAGAATTAGATTAAAATTTATTGAAAAATACAAAAAAAAATACATATAAATTACTTTATCACTATTGTTAAGTGTTTTTTAGTTTAAAGAATTTTTAATTTTTAATAAATTTTAAATAATAAAAAATATATTTAAAAGAGTTTATCGTTAACATTTTAATGAGTATTGTAGAATGAATGAGTATTTTAAGAGTATTAAGTAAGGAATCAATACTAAAACATTTTAATTAAAAATCACAGTAAGGTTGAATTAATAATTATCTTTTATGAAAGAAAAAAAAAACTCTCCATTTTTTTTTTAATTCTCTTGACCAATGTCGTCATGGCATACATGCATGCATATTATACATGAACTCAAATTTTATTCCACATATATATATGCTTTCCCCTTCCCTTGTGGGATTCGGGAGGCACTGAGATGAGAGTATAACACTAGAAGCAAGGCAACCTATTATTTTCCTTTTACACCATTGTACGTAAAGAATGACAGGATAAGGAGTCTTTTGGCACACCGTAGTTGCATGAAAATACACACTCACTCACTCACTCACACCATCAAAGCAAAAGAATTGTGTCGTATTGGGACATCTTTCCCCGTATAAAGCAAAGGGCTTTGCCTCCATGTCACGCTCGATTCCAATCCTCTCTCTCTCTCTCTTTCACAGTTCGAGAAAGTGCAACATATAATCCCTCCAACCTATAAAGAAAACCACACACACCCTTAATCCTTCGCAGTAAAAAAAGTTCTTGCCTTGACTCCACCACCCCTCTCCCCTTCTCTTTCCCTCTATTATTCTTTCTCTTCTCTCCTCTTTTCTTCTTCTTACCCAATTCCACTTCTATTAATCATCATGCAATCATATATAGCCTTTTCTGTTTTCCCTTCTTTTCTCTTCATCATCCATATGTCATAGACATATCTATCTATCTTCCTCCTATGACATAAAAATATACAAACATAACACACATAACTAGCAAGAAGAAAATAAAACTTGCATATGGGTGGTAATAGTAGTACTACTAGTAGTAGTAGTAGTAGTAGTAGTAGTTTTTTCCTTTCAAGGTTCCTTCGAGCACTTCTTGTGATGGGGCTTGTTAGTCTTCTTGTTTTGGGAAGCTTAGGTAGTGGTGAAGGAACAATACATCCAACTACACAATGGTCTCAAGAAAGGGTCAAGCATGAACGAGTGGTTGGTAGAGATAAGCCGGTGGACCGTGCAGAATTGGACTTCAACTACATGAGCAAAAGAAGAGTTCCCAATGGACCAGATCCTATTCACAACAGGTTTCTCTACCTTCTCTTAACCCAAATAAGTTACACACAAATTATGTATATATATTTTGTTTCTCATGCATGTGTGCCTTTTAATTTCAACTTATGTCACTGTTCTTAATTAGATGTGTATTATGTTTGTTCAACGTTTTCTGCCACCAAGACATGCATTACTTTTGATAACAAGACATAGTACGTATATATGTAGTAATTTTACTATATGATTTGTATTATAATATTGTTGAAAATTCAAGTGTACAAGAGAAAAGAATGCACAAACTAAGAAAGGAACATATAAATATATACAAAATATGTTTGAGGTGTTTTTGGCTCCCCTGTTCCTGTCATGGATATGAGGTCACCCCTGTTACTAGGCTAATATTTATCTTTCCTCCCAACTCAATCTAAAATTTCCATTGGATTATTTTCAAATATAGTAGTATTATACTACTATTAAGGTGTTTCGTTCCACGTCTTAGACGTGATGTTTTACTTCTCAACGGATTTCCAAACGCGTTACATGTCTCTTGCGAAAAAATATTCATCAATTTCAAGTTTAGTGGATCCTGCCAAAGTGAAGCTTAACACAAAAGGATGAAAAGCCAACTATGGGGGTTGATTACCATGCTTTTAACTGTTACATTGAATTGTTGATTTAAATTCTTTTAAGATGGATACTTCTTTATAATAGATTAATACATATAAAGCCATAAAAAAAGATAAAGTATACTCCACCTAACAACTTTATTCCACTTCTTAATTAATCATGAGCAACCAAAGTTATCCATGTCATTCGGTTCTCTCTTCATTAAGAAACTTTTAACCTTTTCTTAGTTGTCTTTCTTTATTTCTCTTAGCACAAGACACAAGCATGCATGGAGTGAGACTTGCTATGAATTATGAAACTATGCCATAAATATTGGTTGCTTCAATTGCTTGTCCATGCATTTTCTACCATAAATTGTATCAATTTGCATAATTTTTTTTTTGAAAATTTTGTTCAGGAGAGCTGGAAATTCTGGCCGACCACCTGGCCAAGCTTAGTTAACAAGGAAAGTTAGACAAGCTTCAGCAACCTTGCAGAAGATGACACAAATATGTTAATTAGCCATGTATTGTGAGAGAACTGAGAGTAACTTAATTCATATATATAAATCCCTGACCCTGAGCTTCTTAGAATTCTATAGCTTGCAAGCAAGGGCTAATCTCTAACTTGCGGAAATTAATTTGTTATGGGAAGAGTTGTTTGAGGCCTAAAGAGGTAAGAAAAAAAGGAAAGGAAGCTTGTCCCACATGCAAAATAACCTCAAAAGATAGTTTGATCAGTTTCTACAGAAACTGCAATTTAGTGCGAGTGTTGTTTTTTTTTTTTTTTTTTTGAACTTATTGTGATATGAGAAGGGGGGTAGCTGTGTCACAAATTTCAATGGAATTGAGATCAGTGCTTGCATGTAAAGCAATTAACGTACCTTTAAAGTTTAAAAGCCAAGAAAGATGCATGTACAAGATGTCCTAGCAACAGCAGAAGCCATGCATGCTTTTGGAGGACTACACAAGTTTTCTATGTTAAGGGGGGAAAAAAAACAAAGGGTCTTGGCTTTGGTTTGCTCACTACTAAGTTTGGGAATTTACTGTTTCTTGTTGTTGTTTTTTTATTATTATTTATTGTAAAGATTAGCCATGAGTTCCTAAAGTAAATTCCACCATTTAAAGGTGTTGGCGCACCTGTAAAAGAAGGGTTTTTGCATCTTGTGTTAGTCTTTTTCACTAGATTCTTTGGTGGGGTGGTGAAACTGATTGGTCTTCGGTCCATTCAAACATTTTAAACTGTTATTAGATTCCTATTATCTCATGGTAAGAAAAGAATAGGATTATTATAAAATGAAAAAAGAGGAAACAAACAAACGGTCTTCAATGTTTTAAAGTGAAAAAATTAAAGGATGTTCTGAACTCAAGCATTTTTATGGTGTTCTACTTTTTCTCGTGCTGTTTTGTTTTTGATTGAGACATTTACCAGAAAGGGAAAAAAAGGTTAAATAATTTTAAACTTTTCTTCATGAGATTTAAGATTGGTAAGCAGCTACTTGCATTAGTGCCCCGCCATTTTTTCTTTCTGTATTTATAGGAAAATATGTACAAAAAAAAAAGCATAGCTTATATAATGCTCATAGTCCCAAGAAAGTTTTACTTTATGAATTTGGGTGTCCCTCTTTGTGTTACGGTCTTGCAAAAGAGACCAACACCTAGTTTTTTTTTTTTCTCAACCAAAAGACTTTCATTAATTAGAAATGGGTACAAGAAATACCCAACCCAATTACAAGAATTATACAGTTGGTATATGTATATCTTTCCTCAGAATTGGTTACATCATATTAAATAATACTAGGGTTCTGTTATAATCAATCTCCATAATATATTAATGAAGGAACTAAAAAAATATTTATTATAAAAATCATTAAAAAAATATAAAAAAAATTATAGACAATACAATTATAAACATCCTAATAAAAAAATTAATCTCTTAATCAATCTCCTAAAGTCATTAGCCACTATTTGCCTAAATATTACATGTCTACATAATATGTCATAACCAACCTATCACCCACCAAACTTGTATACACATCATTAAATATAACTAAACCACGCCACTCGAACTGCATTTACTACATGGCAGCCACCACAAATGCTTCACATATAGCTTAATAATTAATAACAAAAGACTCACACCCATGTAGCCTCCTAACATGCATGCAACATCTCAATCACATTATAGTTTACAACTCAAGCACGCCCCAGGATTGAGGTACCATTGCTCAAAAGAATAATCAAAATCCCTAGACAGAATCGATAGCCAGATCAAGCCGTGAAGACAAAATGGCCCTAAATAAACTCTAAATCATCCTTCCCATTTTTAAAGATGCATTGGTTTCTTCCACTTGTTGTTCTTCCCACACAAACCACCCTCTCCATTTTAAAGCCCAAGTCCAAACACCATTTTCCCAACTCCCCATATTATCAATACACATTATTCCATGTTGTAAGGAATTATTAAAGATTCTAGGAAGCTAGATTAATTTCGCGCATCCAACAATCTTCCCAAAATCTTATTAAATGTCCACCCCCAATTTTCCATTCTCTCATGCTTTCACCCCACCTATCTTCATTTTCCCCTCCACATTTTTTTCTCAAATCCTTCCACCACGTGGAAGCAAATTTATCACACTCATCAAAAAAGATCCCTCCATCCTCCACATTTAAATTCAATTATGCTCTTGCATAATGAATCTTGTTGACAAATAACTAGTTGTTGCAAAGTAACAATTATATTTATATATAGGGGCGGAGGGAGTGGGGGGCCTAAAGGGACCATGGTCCCCCAAGGTTTTTAGACTTTTGTAGTATAATACATTAAAATTATTTTTTGCCCCCCTCTCTTAATTCTCTAAGTTTTCTTTAATAACTTTTCTTTTCATTAACGTATTTTATCAAAAAGTGAAATTTTTCTTCATTTTTTACTTTTCTCTATTTCACAATTATATTTAATTTTTATACACTCTTTTACCTTTATGCAAGTTTGCATTTTTTTCGTTGTTGTTCTACCTACTTTATACTATGAGTTTCTTTTACTATGCTTCTAACATTTTGCATCTTACATTTTTCATCCCGCATGATTTTTTTATTGTCTAAACATCTAATTATAATTATTGATTTTGCAATTGCATCCCAAATGGATGTTATTTTTTCTTACATCTTGTATGTTCTTTCTTTTTAATGAGTATTAGAGGTTTTTGCATTGCATTCCATTATTGTGAACATTCTTTTTTTTTTTTTTTGCATTCTTACTTATTAGTAACTTTCTTTCATATTAATTAGACTATTGCGGTAGTGATAAGACTTAGGCATGCCACTCAAAACTCCACATGTGCTTAAGCTTTGTTATAAATACTCATTTTGTTCATATTTATAAGATTCAATGACTTAACTTACTAAGATTAAGAAAAATGATTATTTTAATTGATAGAAATGTCTTTGTCCTAATTTTTTCTTCAAGACATCATCGTCATTAATGCTCATCACTCTCTTATAATTGTTTGATATATAAATAATTAATGCAAGAAACATTATTGATTGGATCTTGTAAAAAGAACAAGCATCACTCTTAATTTAATTTGAGTATTATATATAGGAATAGAGAGAGTTATAAAATACTTAAAATAAATTAGTAGCTTTCATAAAATAATTATCTTATAGAAAAATTAGCTTTGAACAAATAAAACAACCGGTTTCTTTTAGTAATGTTTTTTAAGATTTAAAGTTTTTATTTTTGTAAATGATACATCTATAATTAGGTGATTTATCTAAACACATATCATGTGTAATTCATTTAACAAGTATTTTCTAAGAATTTTTCATGTGTGACTCAAGTATTTATTTTGAAATATTTTGAATAATATGCTTTGACTATAATAAAATTTTCTTTTCACTTAATTTAAATATTTTTTTCTACTTTCTTCTTCTTTTACTACTAGTCTATGAATGCTTATGTATTGGTTGTACTTATTGATTAGTATTTCTATTATGATCAACACAATTACATATTTACTTTTGCTCATGAGAAAATATTAGTTATATATTAATTTTTTTTATAGATATCATGCATGTAATTATTTTTTTTAAGTCATGATTTTTTTTATATTAGCTCCCTTATATAAAAATCCTGACTTCGCGCCTATTTATATATATATATATATATATATATATATAAAATTATTTATTGAAATAACTAATAAATATAAAATGACATAAATGAATGTGTTTAGATTATATTTTTTACTAAAATTAAATTTTATTTATGGATAAAAATTATTTTTTGGATAATTTTAATTTTTAATTAATTTTAAACACTTATATTTTTGTATAAACTATAATTTTATTTGATGGATAAAAATTATCATTATCTAGAACGACCAAAAAAAGATGACAAGAAAAGGGTTCCAAAAGAAGGTCAACAACTAGTTGGTGAATCACAGTCATATAGTGTTGGATGTGTAGATAAGTGGAAGCAAAGAAACTAAAAAAATGATAAAATCATTTCTTATAAAAAAAAATAAAGTAAAATGTAAATTTAATAAATATTTTAAAAGTAAAAAGAGAATAAGATATAAGAAACTAAAAGTCAAAATTCTACTTCAAAATGTAAATTTAATAAAAAAAATTGGAAGTAATGTTTCATAAAATGTTGTAAAGTATTAAAATAAACTTATTTACCAATCATTATCATGTTTGGGACAGTTGAAAACTTTCAATTTCAATAGCTTTTGTAGACAAAAAAATGTTTAAAAATTAATTTATGTTTAAATCACTTTTTTGTAAACCTATCCAAATAGACACTAATTTTGATTACAAGAAGTTATAACAATAATCTAGTTTAAGCTAAATTTTAAATTTGGTCCCCTTTAATTATTGATTTGCGATTTTGATCCCTAGTTTTTTTCTGCAATTTTAGTCTTCACATTTTATAAAATTCACAATTTTGGTAAATCTATAATTTTGCATATGTTTTATTTCATTTAGTTTGGTCCAACTAAACCTTAAGTCTAACATATTCATTTAATGTACAATCAAAAAATAATTTAATTAATTAAAGTATAAAAATAAAAAATAAACTTATGCACAATTGAAAATTAGACCAAACTTGCAAATTTTTTAAAATGCAGGGACTAAAATTGTGAGAAAATAAAGAAAACAAAATCACATATAAAAAATTAAAGGAGAGGAAAAATTTTAATTTAGCCTTCATAATAAATATAATAGATTTTCTCGACAATATATATATATATATATATATATATATATATATATAATTATTAAAATAATTTAATTTTCACATTTATCTCACACGATGTAATCAAACAAGTTTTTAACTAATCATAAAAGTTAGAAACTAACTTAAAATACTTCTCAAAATGTTCTTAGGATATATTTGAATAAACTTCTAAATAAATATTTATAGAAAAAAATTCTCTATAAACTAAAATTAGCTTATATCTAGTTGTATGATTTGAGGTTCAAAGCACATACACACAGTCATACAATACAAACATGGTAATAAGTCAATTTTATTATCTATTTATTATAACTATTATTTTAGCATGATAATTGTATAGGATAAATTTCTATTTTTTTATTAAAATTTATAATAAATAAATATTTTTGCATATATAAATTATATTTTACACTTGCAAAAAAAATTAATTTTAACTATTGATAAGTTGTTTTAAAGAATTATTGAAGACAAATTTAAAGATTGAGATAAAATGAGGATAATTTGAAATGGTTGAGAATGAATTATTTTGGCTAATTACAATATAGTGTGTGAAATGCATATCTAATGAAAAAGAGAAAAGATATTAAGAGCATT
Organism: Glycine max; assembly: GCF_000004515.6. Lineage (NCBI taxonomy): Eukaryota > Viridiplantae > Streptophyta > Magnoliopsida > Fabales > Fabaceae > Glycine > Glycine max. Next base: position 4,170,129 of record NC_016088.4, on the reverse strand, counting down.
TAATTAAAAAATAGGAAAAGTGAAGCTCTCACTCTCCAAATTATATAATTTAAGTAAGAATATATTTTCCATCCCAAAATAATGGTCATCTTACACTGTTTATACAGATAGAAGAAAATAATAAATAGATAAAAATAATAAATTTACAAAATTAACCTTATATTATCATTAATTCATTTATAGATTTTATTGTCAATGATTAATATTATAAAAGATATAAGTGAAAAAAATAATTAATGTTATAATGATAATTTTTTTTGAATAAATTTTTTCTTATATGATAATTATGATGGATATTAATAAAAAGTTGAGAAGTGTGTCACACCAAAGATTTTTTTTTTAATACACAACAACAAAATTTAAGCATTCATAAATTCTTTGTTGTTGTAAACTTCTTATGATTCGGTTGTCACACCTAAAAATTCACTCAACACCTTAACTCTATTTACCCAGCACTCTTAATTGTATCTCTTACTTTAACTCTGTATACTTCCAAATTCCAATGTCCTTTCAAATATTTATGCGTTCTTTGGCCGTACTTTTATTTTTGGTAATTAATCATCTTCTATATCAACTGTACTATATTAATGAATGTAAGATTTTTCTTTTCTATTTGAAATTTGATTTTGAAAGCCCCCGAAATATCAGATCGAAACAAATTAAACCAAGTCAAGTCAAATAAATTTTCTTCAATGTTGACTTATTCTTTATATTTTATTCAGTTATTTGGGAAACTAATTTGTTGACATATTTAATCTTTAAGAGATTAATATAATGAGAATATTTAAAGGACTGAAGTAATGGTAACAATGCATGAAACTTCTCTTAAAAAATATGCATGTAACTTTGCAAGATTAATTTGAAAAGCCATGGCGTCGTTCTACTCGTATAAAAGTGCAAAGGCCCAAGCCCAGTTAGAAGCTTCCATTAAAATAACATTGTTCTAGTCCAGTTTAACTAAAGTTGTGACAAAAAATGTTTGTTTTGGCACGCTAGAACCCCTCCCATAAAACACCAAAACAAGTTTGAGACAAAACAAATTGTTTAGGCATAATATATTTTCAAAGTAGAAAACTTTTCTTAAAATATTTTAATTATTCATTAGTAATAACATGTGTTTATTTTTTTTTGTTTTAAAAATATTAAAATTAAATCAATTAAAAATATTATTTGAATGATGATTTGTAGATATCTTATTATACTTCATGTTGATCGAATAAAATTAAATATTTCTTAAAATGATTAAATTAGAGATATTAAAAAAATGCACTGCTTGCTAAGGAATTAAAGATAGCCTATAAAAAAAAGGAATTAAAGATAGATTTGACTCCGTTGTCTCTAGTGTAATTTTGACTTAGCGGAACCATTTAAGTTTTAAAAAAAAATATTTTCCATTCAAAATTTATTCAGTAAAAATTTCAATTAGCTAGTCATTTAAGGGATAACAACTTAAATATCTTATATTCATTTTTTTTAGAATCATCTCACCAAGGTTGAAGCCTATAATTTCATATATATTACTCCAACCCTCAATCACTAGGCTGACTCTAATGTTTCATATTAATATGTATTTTAAAAAATCAATTATGGATTAAAAAAATAAAAATTTTCATGCAAATTTTAAGAAATTTTATTTATTTATTACCTTTTTAATAATATGTTTAAAGTGGTATTAACAAAAGTTTTAGTTTATTTAATATGATGTTACCAAAATAAAGTTCAATTAGTCCAATGATTTTTTTTCTTTTTGGTACAAGTTAGACGACATAAAAGCAAATATCATAAGAAACATGTTAAATTATGATTTTCATAAATTTAAAATTTTTTCATAAACAACGAAGTTATCATTTGATGAAATAAGAACTAAGAAAACAGATATTATCACTGCCACTTATGGTTCTTTAACTCAAGTTTTACTCCAATCTTGTTACAACTAATATTCTTTGTCCTACCAAATCATTGTTGACTCTAACACAAATTAGAAAAGATTTGTTGATTTAATTGAACAATGACTAACACTCTATCGTCTTATAGACAGATAAGTAATTTCAATACTTAATCTTTAATCTCAATATGAACAAAGTGTTTTGAGAACTTTTCTAAACTTTATAAAAATTTATACAAAGAGCTTTTTACTGAAAGAATGAAATAATGAGCACTTCAAACTATAGTGCATATCTTCAAAACTTATGGTATATATAGGCCTCCTTCAATTAAACAAACACATGAAATACACCAAATTACACTAGATGAAGGGTTGGATATTGTGTGAGTAAAAATAAAAAAAACTTTTTCAAAATGAAAGATGTTATAATAAACTGTTGTAACAATAGTTTATGGCAAACCGAAAAAATTACTGGCTGAGTCACGGGCAATGTCGTTTTCTTTAAGACATTTCGTGGCACTGTCAAAAATTGTGCAAGCAGACTATCAACCACGACGTCCCCAGGATAAAACAGCCCAGATCACTGTATAAGATTCCCACTGCACTGAGAGAACCTTTTCTAGAATTACACCCTCTTGTATGACTTGAAAAGTCACTCTAAAGCCACCCGAAAATATGACTTGAAAAGTCACTCTAATAGCCAACCGAAAAATGTGACTTAAAATGTCACTCTTAAAGTCAACCGAAAAATATGACTTACAAAGTCACTCTTAAAGGCAACCGAAAAATATGACTTACAAAGTCACTCTTAAAGGCAACCAAAATTTTAGAGCGACAGAAAGAAAGAGGGAGAAGTTTGCCGGAAATGCATCGGCTGAAATATGGGAGGGAGAAAGAAAAGTTGAGGAAATGCTTCTCAACTGGGGCAAGGAAAAAAGAAGAAATGAGCTCTCTATATATAGGGAGTGAAACACTATTCAAGTGTTTATCCTGAGCGATGACTTGAAGCTTTTTTTTTCTTTCTTTTTTTTCAAACTTTCATTTGTTCTAACAATCCCCCACTTGAAATTTGAAAAGAAGATTTTCGAGGATTTCATAAAATTGTGCATAAACAAAGGTGTCATACAACTTGAACCTTTGCATAGTGAGTAAGATTCAGATTTTACTAGAGTGACTCGAAGTCTTGAACTCTATCTCCGACATCAAACCACACACAACCTTTTCATAGGTGTATTCTATAAAGCCCGTGCGTTAAAGGCCATGCACGTCTATCCCGGTATAGTGAACGCTCTAGAAAGTTTTGCCCAAAATTTCATATGAAGCGGCCCCCACTTCAACATTCACATAGGTGAGTCTATCAAGAGTACTCCTGTAGCCTAGGTACTCCACTCAACATAGAGTATAGATCTCATTAAGAATTATGAATTTTTTCATAACTCATCCTCTTGTTACTTCAGGAATCATGTTGCTTTCACTTATAACAGCATGTTCATCTCATATCACTTTATAACTTGTTATTACCCATTGAACCTAGTTCTTGGGATCTCCAGTCATTTAGGTCGGATTACCATCATGAATGATCATCACAGTAAGGGCAATAGTCCCATTCTTTTAGAAGTGTTATGGACTTTCTCTCTAGCTAATCCTTTCGTCAAAGGATCTGCTAAATTATCATCAGTGCGTACGTGATCCACTCTAACAGCTCCTGTTGAGAGTAATTCTCTAACAGTGTTGTGCTTACGACGTATCTGTCGTTTCTTACCATTGTAATAACGGTTCTCAATTTTTGCAATAGCCGCGGTACTATCACAATGGATCAACACAGCTGGTATCGGTCTTTCCCATAAAGGAATCTCTGCAAGTAAGCTTCTCAGCCAACTTGCTTCCTCACAGCAGTTGCTAGTGCTATCATCTCAGATTCCATAGTGGACTGAGCTAAGATAGTCTGTTTCTCTGACTTCCAAGAAACAGCCCCACCAGCTATGCTAAATATATAGCCGCTGGTTGCTTTGGAATCATCTGAAAGAGTGTTCCAATCTGCATCGTTGTATCCTTCAAGTACAGCGGGAAACCTTTTATTATGTAATCCAAGGTTTATAGTTCTTTTAAGGTACCTCATTACCCTTTCAATAGCGTGCCAGTGCTCCATACTAGGTCTACTGGTAAACCTGCATAATAATCTCACAACATAGGCTATGTCGGGTCTAGTACAATCAGTGGCATACCTAAGGCTGCCAATGATACTTGCGTACTCAGTTTGTCGTATACCTTCACCAATGTTCTTAAACAGTTTTACACTTGGATCATATGGTGTACTAGCAGGTTTACAGTCAAAGTAGTCATATTTCTTTAAGATCTTCTCAATGTAGTGAGATTGATCTAGAGAAATTCCCTCTTTTGACCTAGTAATCTTAATACCAAGGATTACACTTGCTTCTCCGAGGTCTTTCATATCAAAGTTGTTACACAACAATGATTTCACATTGTTCACTACATGAATATTTGAACCAAATATGAGAAGGTCATCGACATATACACATATGATAGTGCAAATATTATTTACAAATTTGTAGTAAATGCATTTGTCACTGTCATTCACCTTAAACCCATTCGAGATTATTAAGTTATCAAACTTTTCATGCCACTGCTTAGGTGCTTGTTTTAGGCCATACAAAGATTTATCTAACTTGCAGACTTTATCTTCTTGCCCATGAATCACAAACCCTCCAGGTTGTTCCATATAGATTTCCTTTTCCAATTCACCATTTAAAAAAACAGTTTTAACATCCATTTGGTGCACCACTAGACTGTGAATAGCAGCAAGAGATATTAGCACCCGAATAGATGTTATTCTAGTGACTGGTGAAAAGGTGTCGAAGAAATCCACATTCTCTCTTTGCCTAAAACCCTTGGCTACAAGGCGAGCCTTGTATTTATCCACAGTACCATCAGGTTTTAGTTTCTTTTTCAAGATCCATTTACAACCAATTGGTTTGCAACCAGGAGGCAAGTCTACTAAATGCCATGTCTTGTTAGATTCTAAAGAATCCATCTCATCATTAATGGCTTCTTGCCACAAGTCAGCATCCAAAGAAGACAAAGCTTGTTAGAGGTTTGATGGATCCTCCTCTAATGTATAAGCCATATAATCGGGCCCATAATCTTTAGCAATTCTTGCTCTCTTACCTCTTCGAGGCTCTATATCTGGTTTTGGTTGTGCAAGATTTTCACTACTAATAGCAGGAAGATAATTGGATGAAGTACCCCCACTATCCCTTAATTTAAAAGGAAATTTATTTTCATAAAAATCAGCATCATTTGACTCTATGATCACTTTTGCGTTTAGGTCATAAAACCTATACGCTTTGATATTAATAGCATAACCAATGAACACACATTCATAGGCTCTACTTGCAAGTTTAACCCTCTTAGGGTCTGGGATCCTTACATAGGCCAGACATCTCCAAGTTCTTAAATAAGACAAATTTGGTTGTCTTTTATTTAATATCTCATAGGGAGATGTCTTGTTTTTTGATTTGGGGATTCTATTTAGCACATAATAAACAGTTAGCAAAATTTCGCCCCACCAAAAAGATGGTGCACTAGAACTCAACATAGTAGCTACAACTAATTCTGTAAAAGTTTTGTTCTTTCTTTCAGCTTTACCGTTCATTTCAGGTGAATATGGAGCAGTCGTTTCATGTATGATTCCATGCAAATTATAAAACTCTTTAAACAAACTGGAATCATACTCTGTGCCTCTATCACTTCGAAGTTTCTTAATTTTCTTATTGAATTGATTTTCAATTTCTGTTACAAATAACTTAAACATGTCAAGCGCTTCACTTTTATTTTTCATAAGATATACATATGTATAATCAGAGCAGTCATCAATAAAAGTGATAAAATATCGTTTTCCATTTCTGGTCAACGTTCCATCAAATTCACATATATCAGAATGTATTAAATCCAATGGCTCAGATTCTTTAACTACTGATTTATGTGATTTCTTAGTTATTTTAGATTGATTGCAAAAAACACATTTTTCAAAGTGATTTGAAGATAACTTTGGAATAAAACCTAAGTTACTCATGTTAGATATGCAACGACTATTTATATGACAAAGTCTAGAATGCCAGATATTAAAATCACACAGCATGTAAGCAGAAGGAGAAACTTTATTAATATCAAGATTCAATTTGAACATGCCATCAGTGACGTACCCTTTCCCTACAAATACCCCATTCTTGGTCAAAGTAAATAAATCTGCACCTATGGTCTGAGTAAACCCAACCTTGTTTAAAAGAAAACCAGAAACCAAATTCTTTCTCATCTCTAGAGTATGCATCACATCTTTGAGAATCAAAGTCTTTCCAAAGGTAAACTTCAGTTCAACATCTCCAGTTCCAGCAACAATAGTGGTGTGGGAATCACCCAGCAACACTTTCTTATTTTCAACATTCGTGTATGTTTTAAACATAGCACGATCATAGCAGACATGGCGGGAGGCACCAGTGTCTATCCACCATCCATCTGATCCTCCAATCATATTGATTTCTATTATCACAGCTATGTATGGCTCTTGAGTCATGTTAGCCTGGGGAGCACCTGTCATTGAAGGATTTCTGCATTTACGTGCCATATGTCCCGGTTTGCCACAATTGTAGCAGAGGAATGGCTCACCGGGATTATTCTTGGCAGGTGGATGTTGTCTAGCATGTTGGACCCTTGGGGGGTTCTTGTTGCGGTTGGAGGTATTGCTCACATTGCGGTTCTGATTCTTAAAATTTTTGCCAATAGGCTTCAGAACTGCACCTGTGTTCTTCCTTTTTGTGTTGTTGTGAGACACAACCAACACTTCATCTTTCTGATCTTGTCTGCGTGCCTCTTCCTCAATGCGCAGACGTGTGATCAGAGACTCCAAAGAGAATTCTTTGGTCTTATGTCTGAGAAGGTTTTTGAAATCCTTCCAGCCAGGAGGCAATTTGTCTATGATGACAGCAACCTGAAATTGCTCATCCAATGTCATACCCTCTGATATGATATCATGAGCAATTTTCTGTATCTCATGGGATTGAGACTCTACTGATTTATCATCAGTCATTTGATACTTGAGGTAGCGGCTAACAGCATACTTTTTAGTCCCAGCTTCCTCAATATCATATTTTTTTTCCAAAGTCAGCCAAACTAATTTGGCAGACTTATATGAGCTATAATAATCATAGAGATCATCATCTAACCCATTCAGAATGAAATTCTTGCATAGGTAATCATTTTCATTCCAGAGAGCTAATTGCATAGTCATTTTATCCTTCACTTCCTTCTCAGCATCCTCAAGTACCACCGGAATATCAATGTTCAAAACATAGGCAGCTTTTCTCATAGTTAAACAAAACATCATCTTTTGTTGCCAACGTTTGAAATGATACCCTTCAAACCTAAAAGGTTTGTTGAGGTCATTGTTGTTCGAGCCAGTAATATCTACGGTAGCCATAGCAGAACTGAAACCGTCTTAAAATTGTTGTAACAATAGTTTATGGCAAACCGAAAAAATTACTGGCTGAGTCACAGACAATGTCGCTTTCTTTAAGACGTTTCGTGGCACTGCCAAAAATTGTGCAAGCAGACTATCAACCACGACATCCCCAGGATAAAATAGCCCAGATCACTGTATAAGATTCCCACTGCACTGAGAGAACCTTTTCTAGAATTACACCCTCTTGTATGACTTGAAAAGTCACTCTAAAGCCACCCGAAAATATGACTTGAAAAGTCACTCTAATAGCCAACCGAAAAATGTGACTTAAAAAGTCACTCTTAAAGTCAACCGAAAAATATGACTTACAAAGTCACTCTTAAAGGCAACCAAAAAATATGACTTACAAAGTCACTCTTAAAGGCAACCGAAAAATATGACTTACAAAGTCACTCTTAAATGCAACCAAAATTTTAGAGCGACAGAAAGAAAGAGGGAGAAGTTTGCCGGAAATGCATCGGCTGAAATATGGGAGGGAGAAAGAAAAGTTGAGGAAATGCTTCTCAAATGGGGCAAGGAAAAAAGAAGAAATGAGCTCTCTATATATAGGGAGTGAAACACTATTCAAGTGTTTATCCTGAGCGATGTGGGACTTGAAGCTTTTTTTTTTCTTTTTTTTCCTTTCTTTTTTTTCAAACTTTCATTTGTTCTAACATAAACAAATTTATAAAAACTCTCATCCAGTGATTAAATGTGGACTATCATCCAATGAGATTTAAAACTTGTGTAAAAACCTTATGTGTAGAGTGCAACAATAATAGACAATGAAATACTCTAATAAGTTAATGAAGAGTAGTAAAAATACTTTATTTTATATTGATTCACTCAACCTAAGCTACGTTCAATTTTCTTTTAGCAACTAGTAAAGGATTTCACTAATCAAACTTGATTACAATAAATATTCTCAAGGTCACTCGTGACACATCCCTTAGACTCCTCCTAAATCTAAAGAATACACAAGTATTATTTTGTCACTAAGTTACTCATGGATTTCACAAACAAAAGTTTGATACATAATCATAGATTCTTTACAACACTCAAAGAGTGGATTTGCAATAAGGTTTTTATCTCTCACTAATACTTTATATAATATAGAGGATGAACTCTCTTAAGCTCTGTGTGTTTTTTTTTTAACAAAATGTTTTACTTTTCTCTTGTTTGTTGATACACGACCCTTGTCTTTTTATGTGCGTTCGTCAATGTTCTTCAATCTTTTATATCGTATTTATAGGTAGAGAGACACATATTCAATCTTGTTTATGGAAGTAAGTGGATATTGCGTGTTTCTGTTTGATATGATTAGGAGTTTTCATATTTGTTATTCATAACTTAATATGACCGTTAGACATATAAAAGGAAATAAAAGATAGATTCGTAGATATGTTCCTTTCAAACAAAATCATATAAACTAGAATAAATCGATAATCAAATAAAGTGCTTATTCCAATCATTTTTTGGATGAATTGGACGAGTACTTCTTGCTTCCGGTAGATGAGGTATCCACTAATGAATAAGTCTCACCTGATGTTGCTTCCATTAAACTTGTTGACTTGCATGCAATCAAGGCGGTTAACACAAATTTACATCTTTATTTTTATCAAAATCATAAGAGATGTCTAGGTCGTCCGGTGATGAATCGTCCAGTGTCTAACAACATATTTCCTCTTAAGCTTGCGTTTGAAGAAAATGATCATTGGGGCATTAAATGCACATACTTCTTCATGTTAAGAAACCTCTCTTCGTTGCTGCGTGTTGAACACTATAACAAGAAACAACTTCCTTTTATGTCAAAGCATGTATGTGCAACAAAATTCTTTTTTTGATGGTGATTGAGAAATTTCAGAACCGAATTTCATTTATTCTTCATAGGATTCAACATATTTCTGTAAAATATATCTCAAACAAAGTATTAAATAAAACCCTAAATGTTATTTTTAAGTGTTGTATCAGATCATAAATCTATTTTACTATCGTATGAAGCATCAGACACAAACTTTGCAAAATATGTTCTAATAGCACATAAAATACAACTTTAAACTTTTATATTTATTTACATCTAATAAAATAAATAAAAATCTTAATTTATCTTAAGACATAAATATCTTTTAACTTAAGAGATGATTTCTCTTTTAAATTAACTACATTGTTATTGTCACAATTTTTAAGAGATGATTTCTCTTTTAAATCAACGAGTTGGCTTCTCAATTAGCATTGTTCTAAGCCAATAGTGTTCTATTAACTATTAAGGGTATATTACATAGTGATACTTATATGCAATACCCGTGAGCTGTGTGCAGATTTATTTAAACATGAAAAAAATACGTGTAAGATAATTTTTTTTATATATTATAATTCAACATAAATGATAATCGTAAAAATACCTTTAGAATAATATATTTATTTTATTAAAAGTTACAATATAAATCGTTAACCTTTTCATAAATTTTTTTAAGTGTTGTATAAGAATGTTTTACATTGAGAGTTTGTGTAAATTAAACTCAATAAAAATTCTCAACTCTTTTACTAATGCAGTCATTTATAATATAATATACTGTATAATTAATTGTACATGACAAAAACATAAGTAATGTTATCATTTATTTTGTCAATTTTTTTTTAATCATGTTAATAATGTAGTTATTGGTGGCGTCATAATATCATCATGTATATATTGTTCAAATTTTGAACGTGTTATAAAGAATTTCGTCTATAATGTGTTATAAAATTGTTCAAAATTCATCCTGTATTTAACAAAAGAAAAAGAATTTACTTGTGTAAATCGGTCATTAATTTCACTAAGTTGATATTGCCTTGAATTCGTATTCATATTTAAATATTTCTGTTGTCTGAATTATTATAATTTTTTAATATATATCTTCGATTTCGATTCCTACGTGTTAAAAATATATTTGAATATTTTCTGATGCCTTCTTAATTGTCAATATTTTCCCCACCACCAATTTGTTAAACTGATAAAAAAAAAATAAGAAAAAACTATTTATTATATTCATGCATCAATAATTTTACTTCACCTGAAGATGAAATGTCAATAATTTTCATATGTCCATATTCATTTATTGTTTCGTCTGGAGACATAAAAGACTTTTGAATTTACATATATTGTATTGTATTATTTCATTTTAACATATATTATGCTAATTTTTACAATCAAATTGCAATTATGAATGCTAAATTATTTAATATATATTTGCATTTTTATCCCAATTTTTGATTTTTTTTGTAAATTTTATCCCTAATAAATTAATTATGCGCATTTTATTCTTAACTTTTAACTAACTTATGAATTTTATCGTGTGTCAGTTTATTTCTAATATAATTTTTCTTTTTATCTTCAATTTTATATTTTTTGATAAATTTTGCACTCAACTTTTTTTTATGAATTTTACCCAAATTTTATGTTTATTAATGAATAAGAGATAAATAATAAATTTATAAGTTTCTTAAAAGTTTGATAAAATGTGTCAAACTAATTTGTTAGAAGTAAAAGTCAATAAAAAATAAAAAATAAAAAATGTAATTAAGCCTAAAGTATATCACATAACTATTAAAATAATATTACACGAATCATTAGTAAATTAATAAGACTTTTTTTTTATAAAAGGTTATTAAAATTATAAGTTAAGAAGAATGCACACACTCCTTCAATAAATTGTTTTTTTTTTTAACCAAATTTCATGTCATTTCATTTGCGTTTGAATTTCATTTTGTTAGGTTCTGGATGGAAGGCTCCCCCACCACCTTCGCGGCAATTTCTCTCTTCCTTTCTCCCATTCACTGATTAAATCAATTAAAACAAATAACATAAAAAACTAAAAAAGTATTTTTTATTTATTTTTAGGTCTATTGTTTTTGTGTTTTGCGCACACCAAATTGAAAAAAAAAAATAACAAGGAGCGAAACAAAGAAGAAAGAAAAGAAAAGAGAAAAGGACAGAAACAAACAGACGCAGAGCGCGGAACCAAATGAAATGATTGAGAAGAGAGCGAAGAAAAAAAACAGAGCCAAACCAAACCCCACCGTCCCCGAAACGGTTCGTTTTGCCCTTCTTCGGAACCCTCCCTTCCGCGCCGCTGCTGCTGCTCCGGTCGCCGTCGGCGATTCTCCGGTAACCGAACACCATCGATCCGTCAGGAGCCTCGGATCTCGGATCTGAGCGAAACGAATCGAAACGAAACGAAACGATGCCGTCTCATGCGGATCTGGACCGGCAGATCGAGCATCTGATGGAGTGCAAGCCTCTGCCGGAAGCCGATGTGAAGGCGCTGTGCGATCAGGCGAGAGCGATTCTCGTGGAGGAGTGGAACGTTCAGCCGGTGAAGTGCCCCGTCACCATCTGCGGCGACATTCACGGCCAGTTCTACGATCTCATCGAGCTCTTTCGGATAGGAGGAAACGCTCCCGATACTAATTACCTCTTTATGGGCGATTATGTAGGTTAGTTTCTTCTTCTTCTTCTTCTCTCTCTCTCTCTCTCCCTCTCTCTCTCTCTCTCTATATATATATATTCCATTTTCTTTTGTTTAATTAATTAGTTGATTTCATGAGCTGAATTTGATGTAGGTAGGGTTTGGTTTTTGTTTATTTATAAGTGAATCTGTTCTGTAGCGTGGATTTGGATTTGAAGCTGGAACTTCTGTGTTTTTTTTTTGGAATTTATGCTACGGTTGTTGTTTATGTTTCGTGCTTTTGATGCCGTTTTTATGTGTTGGAGACTTTGAGTAGCGTTTTGCCTTTGTTGATGTTTTCTTTAGCTGGTTATATCGGTTTTGAAAGTTAACTGCTATGTGTCTGATTGTTTGGTTGGGGAGAATTGAAGAAAAAAAAACGACTAGCTGGTTACGTGTGTATTTTTTAGGGATGTGCTGTCATCAGCTAGCATGAATCGGTTTTATTAAGGCTCTTCTATGATGTCATGATTGTTTGTTTGTTAGGTTATTATTTGTTATACTAGTTGGCCATGCTTGACTTATTTGTTGTGTTAATTGTGAAATAAATTTGGTTATTTGTGTGTCTGGGTTGTGTTGTGTGTTTAACATGATTTTGCTGTTCAAATTGTATAAAAGGCAATTTTTGAGCTCCTGGTTTTGTTTTGGCACCGAACTAACATTTGTTGAAAGTAGAATTGATAGGTGAAGATTGCTTTTTTCCTGTCCCCCTGTCCGCTTTTCTTCTAGAATGATTGGCATGTGTCAGTGATAGAATTTTGCTAATGGCTGGTTTGGAATTGGATTTTGTTATGGGAGTGTGGTTTCTATCAGTGTGGAGTAGGGTGGTCCAACACAATTAAGTAATGTGGAGATGTTAGTGTGAGAACTAAATATTGAATAAATTATAAATAACCCTTCTTGATGACCTTTCTTAATACTTTTATGTTCGTATGCTGGAAAAGTGATGACAGAAAAGAAAAAATGTTCGTCAAACTGTGGATGGACAAATGAAATTGAATGTCGGTGAGAAGTCAAGGTTCATAACAACAATTGTCAATGGCCAATCCTTAAACAAAATTTTCTGTGGGCATAAAAAGTAGTACAAGTGATTGATCTGTTTGTATAAAGGTATCAACAGTGGGTGTCACTATAATGTGTCTTTGAGGGAAAGATGTTACAGTTTCGGATATAATAAGCTGCCAATTTTGGGTGTTATCATTCTTGTTTTTTGTCATGCTGCTTTTGATGATGTTCAGATTAGACTTTTTGCATATTCGGGAACTGCTATCATTTCCTCATGGTACTGGCAAAATTTATGCAGATCGTGGGTACTATTCAGTGGAGACTGTCACGCTTTTGGTGGCCTTGAAAGTTCGTTATAGAGATAGAATTACAATCCTTAGGGGAAATCATGAGAGCCGTCAAATCACTCAAGTGTAAGGACATTTTCTTCTCATTATGTGTTTCTCAAAATAACTCATTGTAATTTGTGTATGTAAGCTGTAAAGATGTCTCAACTCTCACGTTTAAGCAAACATTTTAGTGTACTATAATCTATCCTGCATAAATCTTGAGCATTAAGTTTGAGAACAAGTTTAGTGTATGCAGTCTTGATGCCTATATTCATTGGCTTTATGAGAAGTCCATAGGTTCCATAGATCTCAACATTCATAAGTGGTTAGCTTAGGAGCAGCAGCTTGATTGTGATTGTTGAGAATCAGAAATATTTAATGTATAGATTATGCATTCTTCTTGGAGCATATTTTCTTACTAAGACTTTATAAAATATTAATGACTTAGTATGCAAATAGATGTATTTTGTTCTAATGAGACTCTACAGTCCATCATTCTGACTGCTGAGGCTAGTATTATAGTCATTTTTCACTACATATGGAAATAGTTGTGAAGTACATGGCGACTGGATTTTGAAATGGACCTGGTACATGGATGCCAAGGGTTGGTTAAATAAGATGTTACAGCTAGCTTGTAATGTGCATCTGAATGAATGAGTAGACATGAGTTACATGGTTAATGCTTATAAATGCCAATTTATGAGTAGTTTGTGAAGGGGTGTAATAAATGGAAAATCTCTTTGAACACAACAAATACAAGGAATTTTATTTATTTGCTTACCTCTTTGTCTATATCCTTCATCTGCTTTCAGGTATGGCTTCTACGATGAATGCTTGAGAAAGTATGGAAATGCCAATGTCTGGAAATTCTTTACCGATTTGTTTGATTATTTACCTCTGACCGCCCTTATTGAGAGTCAGGTTTGAGTTTAATATGTTGCAGAATGTTTTTCTGACTACCTTATGCCAGTGTCTAACATCCTTGTATATTACAGATTTTCTGTTTGCATGGAGGTCTCTCACCATCTTTGGATACACTTGATAATATCCGTGCCTTGGATCGCATACAGGAGGTTTGTGTTTTTAAATGATTATTGCAAGCTCTTGCAATTATGAATGATTTGATATGTAGAACATTTTTATGCAAAGTATGATCTTATGAGTTAGAAATCCTTTTTTAATATGGTCTGGGAAGTAATTTAATAATTCTTTATTGTAGTTTGTAATGCTTGTTTCCTTTTAAAATGTTTCATTCCATCTAGGGTTTATAATGATGTCTGCTTTCTCTTTCTATTTGGTTGAATTTAACCATTCTTTATTTCAGTCTTTCCGGGTGCTTTAGGCTTTTTAGGATGCCTCGTATTTTATTCCATTATGGAATTTCATTTCTGTATATACTTCATGTCTAAAACTATATCGACAAAATTAATTGAATTTCTTGAATCTTGCCTGACAAGTGACAACTGTAACTGTGCAATGTAGGTTCCACACGAAGGACCAATGTGTGACCTCTTGTGGTCTGATCCAGATGATCGCTGTGGTTGGGGAATATCTCCACGTGGTGCTGGATATACATTTGGACAGGATATAGCTGCTCAGTTCAATCATACCAATGGTCTATCCTTGATATCTAGAGCTCACCAGCTTGTCATGGAAGGATTCAATTGGTGCCAGGTGACTGACTGATCTAATATTTTGACTCAGTACCGTTTAAGTATTGGTTTCTTTCATTTTAAGGATACCCATTACATTATATGTATCGACATTGACTTTTATTTTTGATGAATCTTTAAGGACAAGAATGTGGTGACTGTTTTTAGTGCACCCAATTACTGTTACCGATGTGGGAACATGGCTGCCATACTAGAAATTGGAGAGAATATGGATCAGAATTTTCTGCAGTTTGATCCAGCTCCCCGACAAATTGAGCCCGACACCACACGAAAGACACCAGATTATTTTTTGTAACTTCATATAACCCTTTGTTTGTAAGCTACTGCTTTATGCTGTTACTGTAGATGTGTCTTTAAGGAGAGAAGAGTTTCACTGTTTAAGTGGGACGGTTATCATCAACATAATTCTTTCTTTTGGAGTTTGTCTGCTGTTGCTGCTGCTGCCGTCTTATTTGGACAAGAAACAAATAGAAATTGACACAATTGGTGTTTGTATATTTTTGATAGGAGGAAGCGGCAATAACATGATATATCATGTGCTGTAATTTTTTCTTAAATTAAATCTCAAGTTAGAGAGCAGATTTTTGAGTTCTGACCATCATGTTCATTTGAGACTGTTGATGGTGACAGATGCAGGTGTTGATTTTTTTCTTCTTTTTCTTATTTTATTATCGAATGATATGATATTTTAGGGGTGGAGGGTTGATTGGAAATGGTTGCTTCGAGAAATAGGGAGCTTGGGCTGTGCTTTTTTTTTTTTTTTTTTTCTCCTGGAGCACATTTTATTAGTAATTATTATAAAAAGCATTACTGCTTTTTTTTAATTTTATTTTCTATTTTTAAGATTGTGAAGAAAATGATTGGAAATTTTTTTTTCACAAAATCATAAAAATAAACAATAAAAAATAGTGATGTCTTTGTAAATATTGCCGAAAACATTAACTAAATATAAAAGTGAAAAATAAATCAAAACCACCTAAGGACAATAATCAATTTGCTTTTTTCATTGAAAAATAGAAAATGGACCGTTTGCTTGAAATTTAATGAAATGGTTTTAACTTTTATGAAAAGCCAAACGTTTATTTATCTTTAAATTTGTATAAATTTTACTAACTGATAGTAATGTTTGATGTTAACTTTTATAAATTTAATGCATGTTTGATTTAATTTATTTTACTTTTTTTTACTTTGGAAATTTTAATTTATTTATTTTTGGTTAGTGACTCACTTTATAATATACTTATTATTTTTGGTTAAATTTCATTTAAAATGATTTAATTATGAGTAAACCTTATTAAATAAGAAGTGGCATTTCACAAATTTTTGTAATTCTTAATAAATTATAGTCATATTTTCGCTATTATTTTTCTCTGAGAAAAGGAAATGTCAAGTATGCACTTTCTCAGTCTCGTTTTAACTTTTATTCACTACCACTTCGATTTATATTAGAGATGCAGCTTCTAATTTGTGCCAATTATTTCTTCTTTGTAAGTAACTAGTTTAAGTGGTTGAGATAATTTTGCAATATTAGGAGTTAGAGGCTATCTGAAAGTATTGTTGGAAGGTTTTCAGAATGTCCTAATTAAGAATTAATTTTACCCTCGAAAGATATGAAAACTCACGATATGCATAAGAATTAATTTTACAAATATCGTAAAATTATAATGTCAAAATTCAAAAAGAAAAGGTCAGAAAAGATAGAGCAGAAGACCAGAAAAGAAGCTGGATAATTGAAGTTGCTTTCTGACATTGTTGTCCTTTCCATTTCCCGTGTACAATAAAGGCAATGATTTTAAATTAGTCTTAGAAAGTGAATAAATTAAACATTGTAGTCCTCAAAATTATAAAAAAAAATCTTTTATTAGTTTTTGACTTAGTAAAAAAGTATTAATTTTACTTTATTTTTTTATTGTTTTGCATTAAAAACTTCAAATAAGTACCATTTTGTAAAATTAGGACTAATAAAAAAAATTAAATCTTCGAACCAAAATACCGGAAATATTAATTTAAAAATTAAACTATAATATCGAGAATCAATTAAAAAAATTTTCCACCGTCTCTACTTTTTTCTTAGTTAGGGAGTCCCATAAGCCCCCGGTTGGTTTGCACTTTTCAGCATTCTGCCTCCGCTTCTTATTGGAAAACATGTTTTTTTTTTCTTCCTATTTCCCACTTGGATCACTAGTACTCTAAACATTATGCTTAATGCTGATTAAAAAAAGGTGAGTATTGATTAAAATAATTAAGAAAAGTAAAAGTTTCTTTTGATGGAACAAGAGATAAAAGGTTGACATATAGAGTTTATCTCATTTTTAGAAATGAGATATCAAATTTATAATATATAATGTACTGTACTAGCTAACTTATTTTGATCAGATCATACATAGAATTTATAAGCCAATTAGGCAATTAGCCAAGTTGATAAAATGAATGCTTTTTTATGGGTCAATTAGCCAATTGACATTTAGCCTTTTAGAATAAAAGTATTAATTGAAAAATCATATCTAAGAGAATTTCTAATAAGTTGATAGTATAGCAATCTTTACACCCCTCTCAACAACAAAAAAATCTTGACAATAACATTTGAGAAGACATAAAAATAAATATAAAATACTTATACAAGACAAGTTCTGATTTGATGAAAAAAATAAAATCCTAAAAATCCTATCTTCCAATAAATTAGCCAAAATTGACCCAAACTATATGGCCTCAAAATACAATAAATAATAATGACTAACGTGGTCCATCCATGACTTGATAAGAGCAAAAGATGCCGTAGGCCAGTAAAACTATACTACATTTAAATCACTACAAAAATACAAAGGAGACCACTAAATACCAACATTAGGGCTATATTACAATCAATATGGAGTACAAATGTCATCATTCATTAGGCGTCAATTTCAGAATCGAGAGTTGTTTTGACCCCTTCCTGCTACATAACCAGACATGGATGCAGCCTTTTTTTTTCTCAAGTATATGATTGATCCACTGATTAGTAACAAAAAAATCACCAACCCCTGTACAAAGTGTTGCATATAGTAACAAGAATATTTTAACATAAAAGCTTGTTTATCACATGTAGTTCAACTAATTAAATGCAGATTTATGTAACGGATATACAAATCAATGCTTCACAATATCTACATAAAGGTTAAGGCAGCTGAAAACAGAAATAATCATATGCTTACTTCAAATTTGGACACTGATTGCATTATATATTCTCAAATCAAATCCATGTATACACAAACTCATGTTTAAAAACCCATCATGATAAGTTGACAGAAAAAAAATATACATGGAAAAATAATGGAAAATTTCAGAAAATTGCTACTATTAATTTCATTGATTATCTAAGAACTAACAAAGACAGTAACAATCTCAATTCTCAAACACTACATGGATGTGACCCAGTAAAGTTAGTATTTTCATTTTCATTTACATTGTGACTTGATATTCAGAAGTATTAGAGTCCCTTAGATGCTTGAGGAGAAAAGTACATTGATACCCCATTACTGAGGCGGTATGGTAGTAAATATGTATGAAATATGAAGCAATATGCGGAAAATGCTGACTGAAGAGATGATTCAGTGAGTGAGGACTAGTTCTGACACCAACAAACTAACAGTATTATAAAGCAAAAAACTGGATGAAAGAATAAGAGCAATATGAAGCACTCAATCTCCTTATAATGCCAATTCAAGTAGGATGGATAGCAACTAAAATGAGATGAAGATAAAATCTTATGACACAGCACAAGGAACATCATCAGAGGCTCCAATATCTACCCGATGACTATTACTAGAAACTAGTAACTCATTAATTTGCAAACCCAACAGGACATTTTGTAAGCATATTGCAATAATTACTTGAGTGCTACGGCAGATAAACACATGGAAAAACTTACCGCATGCAGATAGGAAACTATTTTCTAGTAGAAGGAATCTGAAGAATGTAGCTCAGGATCCAACTAATAGCCCTTTGCTTTGCTATTTCAAACATTTACCACCAGACCCTCACATTAAAAGATGTTGAAAAGAGAAAGCTTTTGTAGCAGATCAACTCAAGATAATGGTGATTATTTGTTAATTTATTACACATATTAATGTCACACAAGATGGTGAGCCTTGGCACTATGCTGAGGTTTTGCCTTGTGATGTGGAGGTCACGGATTCAATCCTAGAAACAACCTCACTACTTCAGGGATAAGGCTGCATGCACCAACCCTCTCAAGACATCACCTAGGTGTGAGAGCCTCATGCATTCAGCCGTTCATTGATTAATGTCACACACAAGGTTTGCAAGTACATAACCTTCCCAGAATTTTAGAGAACCAAATACTTAACAGAAGCTGACAACACATGTTAATCCTTTGATGTGGATATATTAGTTCAACAGAACAGAATAATAAACTGCACACCATATGATTTTATTTTCCCAATCAACCAAGTTCAGAAGCTACTAATCAACTGTAAGAATAGGAGTAAGCTACAAGCTGAAAATTACCTCAAAGTTAAGCAATGACAACTTTTCTTCATTAACTGGGGTTATACAGCTTCTATAAGTGATATAAGCCTGTGAACTATTATCTGAAGACAATGAATCATCCACTAATCTTCTATGTGATTGTGAAGGATTGATTTCTCCAGCAACATGTGACACTATATGAGATTCTGCAATACCATCAGAAATTTCCAAAGACAACCGACCTTTTTGAGACTTTGTTTTCTTTGCATCCTTCGTTGAGTCTTTAATCTCTACACATTTGAATGGAATTCGGTAGCCAGTCTCACTGCACCGATATTTCTCATCACCCTACAACCCCCCAAGAAAAGCTTGCAGATAAAAATAAAGAGAATAAACAACTAGGGAGAAAATACCATGTAGATCACAAAAAGAAAAACCCAAGCAAACATGCAACAAAGAGCTTATAAGTGCAATCCTAAACATAGACATAAAAAGAGGTTTAAATCTTTTAAAAGCTTCACAAAACTTCTTTTGGATTAGGGAAATTCAATATTATGAACTTGAATTCCATTTCATTGATGAACCCATTCATTCTATAGCCCTTAGACATAACATCAATATATTTAAAAGCTAACTTCACGGGAGATATAAGGTTGACTTAGTGGTGAAGGAAGAAAGGAGGTTGTGGGTTTGAATCCCCCAGCTAACAAAAGTTAACAACTAACAACTAACATTTGCCGATAAAAAAAAAGAAGCTAGGATTCATGAACAAGTCTTACAAACATATATAATCTCCTCAAATCCCTTATGTTAAAGTAGTCCTAAATCAACAAATAACTCAACAGTATACAACAGAAACTATAGTCAGATCTATATTCATAGGCTGTTCATACATCTCATCAATCTTCAATTTCACACTAACACAGCTTCATGATCTAGCTAGCTGCAAAATGGAATAACTATACTTCTTCCGTTCAATTCTCTTTCAACAACCGTAGTAACACAGCAAACAATCAAATGCTTTATCCTCCAAACCCCAGAATGCAACCAGAAATGACAATAAAATAAATAAATAGAACCAAATTCTCAGTATCAAATCCCTATTCACGAGAAACTCCAAGTATCTTAGGGAATTGAAAAAAAAAAAAACTACAACTAGCATAAGATCAAACTCCAAATTCAGGGGTGAAAAAAAAAAGGAACCTTCTCAGAGTAGAGGCAGGGGACACAG
This sequence comes from Glycine max, assembly GCF_000004515.6. Lineage (NCBI taxonomy): Eukaryota > Viridiplantae > Streptophyta > Magnoliopsida > Fabales > Fabaceae > Glycine > Glycine max. The sequence continues at coordinate 4,149,537 of NC_016088.4, read as the reverse complement.
GGACCCGAAGGAGCACATTCAAAGGTAACGTTACTTCCTGAGGGCTTTTCTTTGAAACTCAGAAGAACTCTGCGGCGAACCCCATTTCCATGTTGAGTCTCTTCGCTGTTCCAATCCCTGCCCAGTTCAAGTAAGGAACAAAGATTCCAACTTTAATGTAAACTAGATCAAAGCAATTATATTTTATGGATCATCAATCAGGAACTCAAGATGCGCACTTTGTACAAAACCATAGATTCAGAGAGAGAGACAGAGAGATTGGAGCTTACGTTTGCTGCCCTAAAGCGCGAAAGGGAGTAAAGGCGAAGAAGAAGAAGAAGAAGAGTGGAAAAAACAATTGGGAATTTGGAAATTTCATTGCTTACTCTGTGTCTTTGCTCTTCTCTCTTTCCCTGGATTTGAAACCTGGGATGCAAGCAATTCTGTTTTATTTATTTATTTATCATTTGCTTTTAAATACTTTGTCGGTCCAAATCATTCTCAAAACATGTTTCATTAAAAAAAAGTTCAGAAAATTACAGATTAATCTTTCGAGATGAAGTATTGTGATTTATTTAAAGAATTTGTTTATTTTTATATGAGTTTAATGATTATGATTAGATAATTCTAAAAAAAATTCTTTGGTTAAGAGAAAGAGAAAAAAATAAAAATAAATTCTTTATGAAATTACCATTTGCAAAAAGCAGTCACTGTCTCGTTCCAAATAATATCATTCTTCTGCGTTCAGCTTCGTCATATAGACTTCTTGAATTGATAGCTCAGCATGGCTCCATCATCTCACTCCGGTATCTTCTAATAAGAGCCTACACATTAGTATAGTATTGCTTCTGAAATTTAAAAAATCTTTTGTTAATTTTTAATTTTACAAAATAATATTTATTTTAGTTTGTTTAATTTAAAATCAAAATAGAATAAAATAAAAAATAAAACAAATGTCTTTTTATAAAGTCATAGATTAATTTTTGACTAAATGTTATTTTTTGTCCATTATGTTTTTTAGTGTTTTTCCACTTTAAAATATTATATTTTAAAAGTTTTATTTTGATCATTTATGTTTTTAAAAATTTTATTTTAATTTTTTATGTTTTCAAAAATTTCATTTTAATTTTTTATGTTTTTGAAATTTTTATTTTGATTCTTTATGTTTTTGAAAGTTTCATTTTAGTATTTTTCTCTGATTTTTATTAGTAAACATTAGTATTTTATTAATTTTTAAATAATTAATTTAAAATAATATGACTAAAAATTGAAGCAATACCCAAAATAACTTGATTAACGTAAGCTTCTCATCACCGTCCGAACCCAAGGTTTCTATATATGATGATGATGAGTCACAATGTGGTTATAGAATGGTGTGATAATGTTGTTTAGTAGATGGATGTTGCAAATCTAATTTGTTTGTTGATGATGGCCATAGTGCTCAAGAAGTTATAGATTTGAGTGGATGATGGTTGCATTGTTTATGTTGTGATAGTTATAGAGTTTGCAAAAGAAGATGAGAAAGGTTAGGAAAGTAAGTGATTGTATGCATTTTAAAAAGATAATGACAATTTTTAACTACCACTATTTTAAATTTATTATTTTAAAATAGTTAACAAGATACTATGTTTGCTAACAATAAGAAGGAATAACTAAAATGAAACTTTCAAAAATATAAAACATCAAAATGAAATTTTAGAAAATGTAAAAGATCAAAATGAAACTTTTAAAACTTAATGTACTAATCAAACTTTTGAAAACGTAAAGCATCAAAATAAAACTTTTAAAACTTAATATACGAAAGTAAAATAATATTAATACAAAACTCACATTTAACCTAAGATTTTTGTTATCAGCAAATATTAATTGCTAGTTTATTAATTTTTATTAGATGATTTTTATAATTACATAGACTATAATGGATGATCCCACGATGTTAAAAATTAATTAAAAAGTTTAATCATTTAATTGACATAGAAAGATATTAATTAAATATGTTTCAAATCTCTAAACATCGCTCTGATATGTTTTAGTTTTTATCTTAGACATTATGTTAGTGTTCTTTGTTGATCCTTTGTTGTTAATTTCATTGGTTTGCTGTAAAAAAAATTGTGACTTTTATTCTTGACATTATGTTAATGTTCTCTTTTAGTCCTTAGATTAACTTTCATTAGTTATTAAAAAAAACACTTTCATGAGTTTATTATTGATGTGGCCAACAGAATTACACTTTAGCAACACCATGTCAAATTAATGAGGCCACCTACGAAGTCGAATAATGTGACATCAACAATCGGAGACCTCATCGGGATAACTTCGGTGTGAGACTTCTAATATGTGAAATCATTCTCAAGAAAACCATGAATTCTCGACTCGCTGGGTTTATCAGGCCTGATGAATTAGTCATTTATTTTATAAAAGACAAGAAGAAATTAAATATGTAATTTGTTAAATGAAATACCTAATTTATTTAGTGACTAAGTATTATATAGATAAGCTGAAAAATAATTTTGAAAATACATGTGACTCACTTTTTTTAACAGACTAATTATCATTAACAGATGTACAAATGGTAAAAGAGAAGTGCTAGATTATCAGACTTGAAGACTATTTACTTCATGAAGATCGTATCTGTATGTTCAAAAGAGAAACACCACTACAGTTACAACACTCAATCATCAACTCAACACACCTTTACCAAAATCACCTATCAATCAAAATACTTGTGTTACATAAAGAGAGGAAACAACTCAAGACACAAGTGAGCTTAATTTGCCCAACAAGCCCATGTACAATAAAATTAGCAGCTAAGATCCATTTGACAAATCTTACTTAGCAGCTAAGATCCAAAAGAAAAACATCTATAGCTAGCAAAGGCAAACTGCACATGATGCCTTTAGCTTAGGAAACTATACCAGCAATGATAACAATAAACTTAATAGGTTAACTCTTGTGGGTCAACTGTATCATCCAATAGTTCAATAGAAGAATATGCAACTGTTGTAGCGGTTTCTATTGGAAGATGTTGATTTCCTTTTCGATCATCTTAAAGACATGGTCTCTTGTTGTATCAGCCAAAGCACTCTGTATGTGAAGTATATACAGATCCATGAAAATAAATATAAAAGGAAAGAAAAATAAAATTGGGCAAAAACAATAGCACAAAATACATCACCTGCACAAATTGATTTGGTGGTATTGTATTTCAAAGCATCTGCAATGAACTCTGCCCCTTTTGCTCCTATATGTAAGTATTGCATGTTACAAATCAAATTTTTTACAAACAATTTACAGGTAAAAATGGTGAAAAGGTTACCTACTTGGCACCAACCAAACTTAAGCTTTTTATGTTTCCATGAAACTTGAGAACTTCAACCAATGCTCTGGCTCCATTTGGTCTTATGGGATTTTAAACAATCAAGAATGAGATAAAATCTGTGTCAGTGTACACTGTACACAAAAGACAAACAACAGAACAAAGACGAGAAACTACATTATCATTTAAAATATGAGCAATGACATTAACACCACCAGCATGAATGTTACTGAGCTATTGGTATGCAGTATGTGTTTTGTTGGAAGTAAGGGTGTACACCTCACAAGATGTTATAAACCAATTGGGAAAGATTAACGTTGAGAATTTGGAAGCTTCACCCTATGTTTGTTTGACAGAGTGAAAAGGGAGGAAAGAAAATTTGAAATTTAAATTGGAGAAAAAGTGAGGAAAGAAAAATTTAAATTTTTGTTTGTTTAAGTCAATTTTTCTTTTGTTTTCTTTTCAATCAAACAAAAGAAAAAATATTGTTATGCGTGTTTTTTTCTCTCAATTTTCTTACCTTTTACTTTCACTCCTTCCAAACGAACCTTGGTGTGTATCACAAACAACAGATAGATAATTAATTGTGCCTAAGCTTTTATATTGACATTGGCATGATTATGCATATGACATGGAATAACTATTGGAAAAGAGATATATAATCCTCAGGATCATTAAAAAGAGTCATGATGGAGTGTCTATTGAAAGAAACAAAAACATTTCCATGTCTAAATGGTGGAAAGTTATCTATACGAAGTTAAATTCCATTACATTCTACTTTCTACCCATATACGAAGCAAGGGAAGGTTTTGGAAGCAGTCTGGCAAAGATTCTAGCTGTGGCAGATGCAGTAATTTCAAAGACTGTAACAAGAGAAGGTTCTCAAGGCAGTCAGGTAAGGATTGTAACTTCGGAAGATTCTCTGATCTTAACTCCTTTAGGGCAGTCATATGATGTAAAGCCTCTAGCAAACCTTCCATCTCTGTGCAAGCGGCAATCCACAAAAACTCGAGACATTGAAAACCTGTTGACACATTGAACTTATGACACCTAACAATTGATAGTTTCTTGAGAGAAGGACTAGAAGACATCCATTAAGGGAATTGGGCACCTTTATATCCGAACCCAATCAAACTTTGAAGTTGTTGGGTATCAGGTTTAAGTACTTCAAGAATCTCCTCAACGTTTTCTTGTAATTCAGACCCTTCATTTTTGTGCCAAAACAATGACAACTTGTTCAATTACTTGCTTGGCATATTGGCCTCTTTGGCATATGTTACACTTTTTAATTTCTCCAATGCATAATGTGAAGACTTTCTTTTAATTTCAGTGGTCCTAATTCTTCCAAAAGAAACCCTCTTTCCTTGCCAACATAGTAAGTGGATAAATTCCTTAGGGAGGTCAACTTTCTTATTTGAGGAGGCAAGCTTGAAAGGCTTACACAGCTCTTCAAAGATAGTTGTTGGAGAGCTTTGAATCGTATTAAACTATTAAGCAACTTTTGGAGGATTTGACAATTGTCTAGTTTCATATGGTCCTCTTAAGAATCTATCTTTGCAGAACTATTAATTTTGTTGTAGTAGTTGTTACTATAAATACAAAGGGAAAAGGAAAACACAACTTTTGTCAGGTATGGCAATATGCACCTACAACTACCAGCCATCAATCTTTCCCAACCTATTTGTACACTTAAAGGAGACACCGAAAGAGGCCACGCATGGTTATTTCTGAGTATACTCATCAGTTTACTATTCAACTTGTTGCTGATACACAAAATTAGTTTATACATTATACACTTGAAATTTTGATAGTATAGAATGCAATTTATACTGAACAGTCATGGAAAAACAATTTTATGAATCTCAAATAGCATGTATCAATATACTACTTAAACATCTTAAGGATCCTATTCCTTGACCTCACACTATGTGACGCAATTTTGACAAGATTTTTTATTATCTCATTATGTGAAATAGGGGGCAACAGAGATACAATACCTCATCACCAATGTCATTCTTGTAAAGATTCAAGTGTTCAACCATCAGTGTTTTCAATGGCAGACGGTAGAATATGGCCTAAGGCCCAAATTCTGTCATATAAACACACCATTGCGGCCTACGTCCCCACCATAGCAGTCCTCCTTCCCAAATTGCCTATGACAGTTGGCAAAAAGAAATTCATTTATTATCCTTATTAGTTATTATGAATGTGATAAAGTGGTTAAACTGATAAGAGCAAGATGGTCAATCAAATAATTAAGTCTAAGGTGAAACCAAATCCAGTCAAAAAATGAGTGGATTTCTAGATTGATTGACACAAATAAAATAAAAAAAGATTTCAAAATCAAATCATATTTCATTTCATAAATTTCCAAATGAAGAGTTCCATTTACAAAGCAAATGAATTCCTAATAATTTGAATGGAAAAATAAGTTGAAAAGGAAGAAAACAAATCGAAGAGGCACAATCAATCAATTAGAAGGATGTTATATATCAAGGTAAGATCAACATCAACTAGATTAGCCTTTAAAAATTATCGAATACATGAAAAAGTGGATTAGATTCAGTCCAGAAATGGTAAAAGAAGTTATTTTGAAAAATTATCAATGAAGAATCTTCATTATTGAATTTAAAGTGTATTAGATAATTATACACATCTTTTTCATTTATCAAATTATCAATCCAGCCAGCATACCTGACATATCAATACTAGGAAATGACCTCAGTTCCCGAGCAAACTCAATGAGCTTTTGTTTAGATTGTCTCTCAATCTTTATCCCAAGCTGAGATAACAAATTTGTACCAGCAGCAAATAGACCATTTCAGTCCTTGTGAAGCAGATTGACTCTCCACAGTCAAAGATTTCAATTACTTTGAAGTCGGAACAAGAAGCTTCTCCACTAATTTCCAGATAACTGTTAGCTGAAAACAAATCAGTACCACGACTATTATGAAATCTAACAAATAACACATTATGGCAATCACAACAAAAACAAAGAAAAAGAACAGAACCGTACTAATAGCAGTGAAATGCTGCTTAATTAAGAAACATGGATGTTTCAGATAATTCTCGAACTGAAATTTACTACCTTGCATCATATAATTTTGACTTTTTTGAATTTTGTGCCAATACAAGTGAAATATTAATATACTATAACAACTTTATTATACTGAAATTTTATAATTCTTGTTGAGCTAGCCTAACAAGTTGACTCAAACTCAAAAAAGTTCAATAATTCCATGGTGAAAAAATGAGTCAACTAGCTTGGAAACTAAGACCGGATCAACCTTGGCTAGATTTGGGAAAATTCAGATAGACTCAGTCAAAATCATGTGTCTGCCAAGTTAGCTAGTCTATGCCCCAAAAATGCCTAAAACAGAGTTGTTTTCATTGGGTTCCTTGACTTTTTTTCTTCCATTTTGTGTTTTCCTTTTCCCAATCACCTTCATGACACATTTCTCATAACTTATTCACAACAAGCCCCCTCCTTTACTCTCTTGCATCTGCTTCCTCTGGCGACCACAATAACTCCTTTGAAGAGCCTCCAGGGTGAGGTGAACCTATGATGACCATGATTTAAGGATGAACCTGCGAGCCATAACCACCATGACCTGCAAAGGCTGCTACTGCCTGTTAAGTCTTAAACTGCAATGAGTGAACAAGGTATCCTCTTCTCAGACAGCCCTCTGTGTGAAATGTTGTCATTCCAATTTGTTGCTCTTTCATTTTTTGTCTGAACTTGCAATATTAGTTGACAACTTAAGAATTTGATATTGTTGTGAATTGGGATAGTTGATCATTGTGAATGGATATCACTTGTGAATTGTGATAATTGATCACTATGACGACGAAGCTATGTTGGATATTTGTAGTATTTTATGGTATAATATTTGTTGTAGTAGTTGTTATTGTGAATAAAAAGTGTTGAAGATATATTTTTGTAACTGCATAATATTTTATTTTTCAGTTTTAAAATAGGATTTAGTAAATAAGTTGATTTCCTATATTTTAGGAGTAAGTAAGTTTTAATGGATTAGCCTAGTCAATAAGTGGTTCCTATCTTTAAGGAGCAAGTTAGTTTTAATATTCTGTTTTTGCTAATATCTTGTTATATAATTAGTTTATCTTTTGCTATTTATTGTATCGCTACTGAGAACAATTTGAACTAGAATAGAATAATTCTATTTCCTCCGTATACGCATTGTCTCTCTTCTTTCCTCTGTTTTTTATAATTTCCTCCATAAAACCAACAATTGGTATCAGAGCCTTATTCTTACGAGACTTGTACCATGGAAGGTGAAGCAAGTTTTTCCCACATAACTCTTCCAATCTTTGATGGAGAGAATTATGATCTTTGGGAAGTGAAAATGCAATCCTACATGGAGTCTTTGGATTTGTGGGATGCTGTGGAAGAGGATTATGAAATATATCCGCTGCCTGAAAATCCCACCATGGCCCAAATTAAATATCACAAGGAAAGAAAGATGAAGAAGGCAAAGGCGAGGTCATGTTTGTTCACTGGTGTTTCACAAATGATATTCATCAGAATCATGACTCTTAAATCACCCAAAGCAATTTGGGATTATCTGAAAGAGGAATACGCTAGAGATGATAGAATACGAAGCATGCAACTGCTGAATTTAAGGAGAGAATTTGAGCTTCAAAGGATGCAAGAGTCAGAGACAATCAAAGAATACTCAAACAAATTGTTGGGTATTGCCAACAAGATAAAGTTGTTGGGAAATGATTTTGCTGATTCGAGAATTGTAGAGAAAATTTTGGTAACGGTGCCGGAAAGGTATGAAGCATCTATAGCTTCATTGGAGAACACAAAGGATCTGTCGAAAATTACATTGGCAGAAGTGCTACATGCCCTGCAAGCTCAAGAGCAGCGAAGGTTGATGAGGCAAGATCGTGTTGTCGAAGGTGCTTTGCCCGCCAAACATCATGAAGTTGATGAAAGCAAAAAGGATTTTTTCAAGAAGAATCAACCAGCAAACAACGAAAATAGTGCAAACAACCAAAACAAAGGTAAGGATAAAAGGAAAAATTATCCACCTTGTCATCATTGTGGCAAAAAAGGTCATGCACCTTTTAGATGTTGGAGGAGACTAGATGCAAAATATAACAAGTGCAACCAGATAGGGCATGAAGTGGTGGTCTGCCCCAACAAAAATCACCATGATGAGGGAGCTCAGATTGCTAATCAAGAAGAGGAGGACCAACTGTTTGTGGCCACATGCTTCTTGAGTAGTGAATCAAGTGAAAGTTGGTTGATTGATAGTGGTTGTACGAATCACATGACATATGATAAGACTCTATTCAAGGATTTGAAGCCAACTAATGTCTCAAAGGTCAGAATTGGGAATGGTGGCTATATTCCTGTAAAAGGAAAAGGAACTGTTGCAACTTCAACGTGTTCAGGTCAATTGATTAAAAAGGGATTTAAAGTGTCCTTTGAACATCAACATTACTTTTTCTATGACAATTTTGGCTGGGAAGTTCTAAGGGTTAAAATGAAAGGTAAAAGTTTCTCATTTGATCCAGCAGAGGAGAAGCATACAACCTATTTCACTCAAGTCACACCCACGGAACTCTGGCACATGAGACTTGATCATTGCCATCTTGAAAGAATGCTAAACATGAAAAAAAGGAAATATGCAAAAGAAAATTTGAAGAAATTTCAAATGGAGGAATGCAAGTCTGTTAGCACACCAATGAATCAAAAGGAGAAGTTTAGCAAAGAAGAAGGTGTTGATAACATTGATGAAGGATATTATGGGAGTTTGATTGGATATCCAATGTATCTCACTACAACAAGGTCAAACATTCTATTTTCTAAAAGGAGCAAAACTGGAATTTTTGTTGACAATCAAGTAGTCATTGTTATTGCAAACAATCCCGTATGTCATGAGAAGACTAAACATTTCAACATCAAGTTCTATTATTTGATAAAGATGCAACAAAGTGGAGAAGTGAACTTAATTTACTGCAAGTCTAAAGATCAACTGGCTGACATGTTTACAAAGTCACTACCTATCAACAAACTTAAACTCAAAGAATTGGAGTTTGCAGTTCCAAAAGCAAGGAAGAATGTTGAAGATATACTTTTGTAACTGCATAATATTTTATTTTTCAGTTTTAAAATAGGATTTAGTAAATAAGTTGATTTCCTATATTTTAGGAGTAAGTCAGTTTTAATGGATTAGCCTAGTCAATAAGTGGTTCCTATCTTTAAGGAGCAAGTTAGTTTTAATATTCTGTTTTTGCTAATATCTTGTTATATAATTAGTTTATCTTTTGCTATTTATTGTATCGCTACTGAGAACAATTTGAACTAGAATAGAATAATTCTATTTCCTCCGTATACGCATTGTCTCTCTTCTTTCCTCTGTTTTTTATAATTTCCTCCATAAAACCAACAAAAAGGGAAAAGGAAAACACAAGTTTTCTTAGGTATGGCAATATGGACGTACAACTACCAGCCATCAATCCTTCCCGGTCTATTTGTAGAGACTTAAATGAGACACTGAAAGAGGACACACATGGTTATTTCTGATTATACGCATCAATTTACTGTTCAACTTGTTGCATGTACACAAGTTGAATAGAAATTTATTTAGACTTGTATGTTATATTAATTTGCCATTACTATTAAATTCCACCCGGCCATCATCTAGTTTAAAATATTTTTGAAAATTAGGGCTCAGGAACAAATAGAAAATGAAGAAATCGGATATATGCTGGGGAATGAAACACGAGAAATTGGACAGTGCATGACTTTGTTTGAAAACTTAAAATTGTAAAATTTGGTGACAATAACAAAAGTTGTTCTTGCAAATTTTAAAACTCTACAATCTGTTGTTCCTGTAACTATGCTGGATATATACAATTTGAAAAAAGATATTAATAGTCCCTCATGGAAGGGATAGGATACGCCTGCACTGGAATCATATTATTGATCGCCATGGTCTAATATTGGGCATGTGAGCTTCTTCAACTCAGGGCAATCCTCAATTGTCAATCTTTCAGACTAGTAAGGCTTAGGGTAGGTGGAAGACACATCAACTTAGGACAATTTGCCATAGTCAATTTGCGAAGCAAGGGAAGGTTTCCAAAGAAGTCAGCAAGGATTTTAGGTTTGGAAGATCGGATAACTCTAACTCCTTCAAGGCAATCATTGTTGGATCAAGTGGCCTCAGAATAATTAAGAAGGGGGGGTTGAATTAATTATTCCTAAACTTTTACTAATTAAAAATTTACTCTTCTAAGGCTTTTAATTATGTTGTTAAGAGAATAAGGAGTAGAAAAGAAACTTAACCAAAAGTAAAAGCAGAAATTAAAATGCACAGTGGAAAGTAAAAGAGTAGGAAAAAAGGAGACAAACACACAAGAGTTTTTATACTGGTTCGGCAACAACCCGTGCCTACATCCAGTCCCCAAGCGACCTGCGGTCCTTAAGATTTCTTTTCAACCTTGTAAAAAACCTTTTACAAGCAAAGATCCACAAGGGATGTACCCTCCCTTGTTCTCTTTGAACAACCTAGTGGATGTACCCTCCACTAGAACTGATCCACAAGAGATGTACCCTCTCTTGTTCTCAGTCAACAACCCAAGTAGATGTACCTTCTACTTGTACCACAAAGGATGTACCCTCCAATGTGTTAAGACAAAGATCTCAGGCGGTTAAACCTTTGATACTTTGTGAATGGGGATACAAAAGAATTCTTAGGCGGTTAGTCCTTTGAAAACTTTTGTATAAGGGAAAGGGAAGAATCAAAAGAATTCTCAGTCTGTGTCGTTTTGAATTCTTTGACAAGGGAGAAGGGAGACACAAAATAATTCAGGCGGTTAGTCCTTTGTTCTTTTGGAAAAGGGAGAAAAGAGACACAAAAAGAATTCAGGCGGTTAGTCCTTGGCGAATTCTTTTTGGCAAAGGGAGAAGAGATGAAAAGAATGAATAGCACAAGTTTTCAAGGTTTAGAAAACCAGAAAACTTTGGAAAGTTTTTGGCACAAAGAAGAAGAAGAAGTTCAAAGAGATTCAAGGCTTGTAAATGATTGTATTAGATTGATTGGATTGATTGAATTTAAAATGCAAAACAAAGCCTTGTTTTTATAGACTCTTCATGTCTGGTCAAGAGAATCATTTAGAAGAGTTATGACTTTTAGAAAAACTTAAAACCAATTTGAAAAAGTCAAAAACCATTTGAAGAGTTACATCTTTTGATTTATTCATAAACAATCACTGGTAATCGATTACCAAATCAGTGTAATCAATTACACAAAGCTTTTATGTGAAAGGATGTGACTCTTCACATTTGAATTTGAATTTCAACGTTCAAATGCACTGGTAATCGATTACCAAAACATTGTAATCGATTACAATTTTTAGAAATCAATTGGAACGTTGTAAATTCATTTGAAAACTTTTTCAAATTCATTTTGCTATTGGTAATCGATTACAATAATATGGTAATCGATTACCAGAGAGTAAAAACTCTTTGGTAAACATGTTTTGAGAAAAATTCATGTGCTACTCAGTTTTTGAAAAAATCTTTTCATACTTATCTTGATTAAGTCTTCTCTTGATTCTTGAATCTTGATCTTGATTCCTGGAAGCTTGATCCTTGAATCTTAATTCTTAATTGAATCTTGAAGTGTTCTTGATTCTATCTTGAACATCTTGAACTCATTCTTTGATTGACCTTTGAGCTTTTTGTCATCACCTTTGTTATCATCAAAACATCTTTGAATCAATCTTGATTCATCATGAAGCTTTGCTTCTACAATCATATGTTGGAAAGCCTCTTGCAAACCTTCCACCTCTCTGCAGTCATGAATTTTCAAATGGTCAAGACAAGTTGAACATTGAAAACCTTCCAACACATTTAACTTACAACACCCTGCAATTATTAATATCTTCAGAGAAGGACTAAAAGACATCCATTGTGGGTAATGAGCACCTTTATATCATAACATGATCAGACTTTGAAGTTGTTGGGTATCAGGTTGAAGTGCTTCAAGAATCTCCCCAACATTTTCTTGTAATTCAAACTCTTCATTTCTGTCCCATGAAAACGACAACGAATTCAGTTGCTTTCTTGACATATTGGCATGTTTGGCATCCATTACACTTTTCACTTTTTCCATATGCTTAATGTGAATTCCTTTTTTCAGCTTCAATGGTCCTAATTCTTCCAAAAGGAATCATCTTTCCTTGCCAAAATAGTAGGTGGATAAATTCTTTAAGGAAGTCATCTTCCCTATCTGAGGGGCAAGCTTGACAGTTTCCAGCAGTTATTCAAAGATAGTTGTTAGAGAGCCTTCAACTGCATTAAATTGTTAGGCAACTTTTGCAAATGATAACAACAGTTTAGTTTCAATATCTGTAAATTCCACAATCTACATAGAGATTCTGGAAGAGTTATAAAGTGTCCCCTATGAAAATTCATGTGTCTTAGATGTTTTAAATCACCAATTAAAGATGACAATACTTTCATTTGTCCTAACCAAAGCACCTACAAAGAATAACATTTCAATACATGAGAACAAAGTTGGCTAGTATTATGTATAGGTCCTCAAATATTTGACTTTGTGCAACTGAACTGGATGAATGGCTTCCTTAGTATAACATCCGAAGATGGTGGAATATTTTGGGAAAAGTAGTTTCACAATTGTCTTTTGTAATGCAACAAACATCTTCCACAACGAAATGTGCAAGATCATGAACAAGATCATGCATCTTGAAACTTGTAACTTTGCCAAATTCAGCTGTCTTAATATTCTGAAAAAATGATCTCCAATACAATTCATTCCACACACCATCACCAACATCTTCAGCATCTAATGTTTCATTAGATGAAACGAATCCATTAGCCATCCAAAGTTCAATTAAACATTGCTTTATTATTATATCATCTTTGGAAAATATTGCACAATAAGCAAAACATTGTTTGAGTTTTATTGGTAAGCTCAAGTAACTTAATCTCAAGGCGGACATTATGGAGTTTTCATTATGTGGTAAACTTCAAAGGTTGTTTTCCTTAACATAAAGCCACTCATTTCCTTTCCTTTGAAGCGTAGAAAACCTCCTAGTGCTTTGCTGCAAGAGGCACTCTCCCACACTTGTTACTATCTCCTTCCCTATGGCAACAAGCTCCGCTTGTTCTTCTTCATTTGGTCCAAAGGCTTGGTGTTTGAACAATTCCCAACCATCTTCCTCTAATAACATTGATAATTTATGAGGAGACATTGTTCCCATGATTGTTGCAACCTTTGAGAGATAAGTAGTGACCAATATAAAAGCACGTTTGTCCCACAAGCCAATACATGTTCCAACTTCTTGAAAATATATTTTACCATGATTGTTTTGGTTTATCATCCCACACATCATCCAAAACAAGAAAATATATTTTTCCTCGAAGCAAAACTTGAAGCTTTCTTCTGTAACGGGTCTAGATCCAAATTTACACAAGCCTGCCTAGATGCTGCTTCAATTATAGCTTTTTCATTCTATTCAAATTGAAATCTTCAGAAACACACACCCACAATCTCATCTCATGATTGAAGATGAGTTGTGCAAGTGTCGTTTTTTCAATTCCACCTAGACCTACAATTGGATAAACTAATAAATCCTCAAAATGAGAAGCATCGACATGAGCCATCAAAAGGTCTACAATTTTTTTTATCTTCTTCCCTTCCATAGACTTGTTGTGCATTGATGATTAAGCTAGTTTGGCCCCACTCAGTGACTCCACTTCTATCTGGAGTTGTCTCAGTCAAATGAAACTTTTTTCCTTTCTTCCGCAATTTCATCTAATCTCTCACTTATCCTTTTCATTCTCTTTGCTATTTTGTATCAAAAATCAACATGCTTGGGATGAAAAGAGGATAAGCAAGAGTATTGTACCTTGTGCGATAGACCAGACTTGACTCCTTGGTACTCCAACCCCAATGCTTCATAGGCACACTCATCTAGGATGTCATCCAACTCGTACGCTGCATCTTTTAGCTTTCACAGCCAATCCTTTATAGCTTCATCTGAGAACTGTTTCTCCGCAGCATCTTGAAGGGTAGCCTTCAATCAAAACCCAGATATAATCCCATCTCTTTTCCAATGAAAGAGCTCAACTTTTCAAGTGCAACTTCAAGAACTGCCTCAGCCATCTTCCAAGTTCAAGAACTCACAAAAAGAGAGTGCAAGAGACCTTCAGAAATGGCAATGCAATGATATCATCAAGTGAGAGATAAGAAAAAAAAAAGCAGAGGAGACATTTTTGGAAGACTTAGGAAGTCAACAAGGAATCCACAACAATAAATGTATTGTTAAAATTTTGCTCAAGTTGCAAGTCTCTCACGTAATATACTAGTGATACTTTGTGGTCAATGTCCTGTTTCCACCATTCAATATTGATTCATTTTCTTCCCTGCTGTGTTTTCCCTATCACCTTCATGACACATTTCTAATTTCCCTCATTCACAACAAGCCACCTCCTATACTCTATTGCATTTGCTTCCTCTGGCCCTCCATTGGCAACCACAACAACTCCTTTGAAGAGCCTCTAGGTTGAGGACCTATGATGACCAGGATTTAAGGATGAAACTGTGAGATGCAACAACCACTACCTGCAACATTGCAATTGCCTGTGATATCCGAAACTGCAATGAGTGAACAATGTAGCCTAATCTCAAACAACTCTATATGTGAACATGATGTCATTCCCATCTGTTACTGTCTTATTTTTTGTCTGAACTCTAAACTTGCAATATTTTTTGACAACTTCAAAATTTGAGACCATTGATATATAACAGGAGTGTTGACTTAGCCTCAGGTTTATCTTATTCTCATTGTTGAACTTGTATCAGCAGCTGCAGTAAAAAAATGTATGTTCATCTCCCTTAGTTTTGTGTGTGAGTTACAGTTAGCTACAGCATTGCACGGTCGTATCCATTGTTTACGGCTAAGACTAATGGGGTATCTAATCCCATTCGCTCCCCTAGCTTTCGTCTCTCCGTGTCAGTCCAGCAGAGTGTTTTTGCCGTTGATGTTCTGTTCGATCTCTACGCATTTCCCTACTCCACACCGGAAATTCCCTCTGCCCCTACCGTACTCCAGCTTGGTAGTTTCCACTGCCTATCCAAGGTTGAGCCCTGAGATTTGACAACAAACTTAAAAAGCCACACACAGACGCTTTACGCCCAATCATTCTAGATAACACTTGCATCCTCTGTCTTACCGCGGCTGCTGGCACAGAGTTAGTCGATGCTTATTCCCCTTATATCGTCATTGCTTCTTCTCCTGGAAAAGAAGTTCATGACCCGTAGGCCTTCTACCTTCACGCGGCATTGCTCCGTCAGGATTTCGTCCATTGTAGAAAATTCCCTACTGCTGCCTCCCGTAGAAGTTTATCTTTACTCTTGTAGTTTATCAGTTTGTTATTATTATTTGTTAGTAAATTTGAAAAGTTGTTACAGAGGTGGTTGCTGCACTGTATGTATTGTTGTATCAAACTTATAATCACTTGTGAATTGTGATAATTGATCACTATGAAGTAGGACCTTTGGATACTTAGTATTCTATGGTATAGTATTTTGTTTGGATATTGTAAAAGTGCTTGAAGAGAAGTTTATATGAACCTAACAATGTTCTAAAATCATTAACACATTGTTCCAAAGTCTGTCATTGATACTGAAAAAAAATGCTTGAAAGGTTCATTGATAAATTGTCTTCCACCACTAAGAGAAAGTGTAACAAAGCGAGCGTTAATCAGAATATGTCTACTCGAGATTGATACTGGCACATACCAGTATCCCTGCATAATAGATTGAAATAAATGCAGGCAACGATATGAACAACTATATATTGAATTAAAATAGAAAACATGAAAAACACTGAAAATTAAGCATCGGATTTTACCATGGCTTACTATCAATGAAAGAGCCTAGATAATGCAAGAAGTTGTTATTTTTGTGTTGTAACCAACTTGTAAGGTACTCAATTTGAATTGTGGATGCCTTGATGGGTATAGTGAGCACATCCAAAACCCCTTGGGTGTTGCTAGGTGCACCCAGCAATTTAAGTGAAGTGACAAAAATGCCTTTAAAAACCCTACTTCATGCGCTTTCATGTTCTTCGTGCATACGTCGTCGTCTCCCTTCTCTTTTTTACGCTGTGTCTTCGTCTTCTTGCTTCCTCTTCCTTGGTTTCCTTCGTGCCGCCGCAATTGGCTACTTTTGTTGTCAGCATTGAAGACGTCTCCATCGCATTATGCCGCTTCCGTCGTTGAGGTAAGCTTCCTTCTCTTTCGTTAATGGTTACTTGGCGGTGATTGGGTTCCGTATATTACATACGGAATATGTAATCCGTATGTTATTTTTTAAATTATTACAAAATGTATTAAATTTATTTTTTTAATAGTAAATTTTTTTTTAATAAAAAGTATTATTTTGTTTGTTTTTAAATAGGTTTTTTTATGAAATATAAATATATTATTTTCTTTTTTGTTTGTAAATAGTTATTGTTTATTTTATAAATAAAAAAGTTTATTTTGAATTATGATTTGAAATAGTAATTTTTTTTGTAATTGTAAATATATAAATTTTAATTTTGTTTTAAAAATAGTATTGTTTGTGTTTTAAATAAAAATAGTTTATTTTGAATTATGAATTGAAATAGTTATTTATTTTAATTTTAAATATATTAATTTTGTATTTGTTTTTAAATAGTTTTTTATGAAAATAAATATATTATTTTATTATTTGTTTGTAAATAGTTATTGTTTATTAGATAAATAAAAAATTGTTTGTTTTGAATTATGTTTCAAAATAGTTTTTTTTTTAATTCTAAATATATTGATTTTGTTTTTTCTTTTAACTCTAAAATAATTTTTTTATTTAGGAATGATTGTATTGTAACTGATTTAAGTATTGTTTGAATTTTGACATAAATTTTTATGTATGTGCAAATTTGCAGATTATATAATCCGTATAAATCATACAGATTAGTTAAATCATAAGTTATATTAAAACTTACGGATTACTTAGTCTGTATGTTACTCAAACAAAACAAAAATTAACGGTGTACCTTTGACGCATCTCCGTTAACAATTGAACCAACCACCGTAACAATCATCACCGACATACCTCCGTGGGTCTTTCACCTCGACCGAAGCGGCAACATGCACCTCTCACAATAATAAAAAACCAAGAGGAAACAGAGAAAATGAACAATGAATGAATGCACGAAAAAAAAAAACAACTTAAAAGAAAGAAAAAAGCAAAAGGACATTTTGAGTATTAAAAAATTGTTGGGTACACAAGCAATAATGCTAGTGCCCCTAGCAAGA
Source organism: Glycine max (assembly GCF_000004515.6). NCBI lineage: Eukaryota > Viridiplantae > Streptophyta > Magnoliopsida > Fabales > Fabaceae > Glycine > Glycine max. The sequence goes on along the minus strand of NC_016088.4, from coordinate 4,131,895 downwards.
CCCAAACCCCTTTTCAATTGGGCCACATAGTAATAAGTAGAGTTGGAAAGGTTATCTATTAGCAAAGTATTAGTTTTAAAATTAAAAAAAATGAGACTAAATTACTCATATTATACTATAGGAGTATATTAGAATACATAATTTACATTTTAAAGTGAGATTCTCACTCTCCTCAATATCTCAAATAAACATGCCCAATGTTTTCTCTTTTCTATCATTTGAATATTTTACACACTACGTCCTCAACTAGCTAAAAAATTTCTCTCTCAATTATCTCAAACTATCTTCCTATTTTCTTTATCTATATATTTAATCTGTCTCAAACTATCTTCCTAGGGTGTAGAGTTCCTTTCCCTCAAGCCCCTCAGGCCTCAACCTCAACAAAATAGGGCAAATTTTAGATACAGACATTCAGTTTTAAGTATTTTTAGTGATACTTTTCATTTAAAATGGAAATTTTATTTTAGTATTTTTTATGCTGGTGTTTAATACAAATCTTAGTAAATTATTAAGATAAAACTCTAATTTTAATTGAAAAATAACATCTAGTTCTTTTTCCAACCATTAAAAAATATTTTATCACGGGTTGGGGTAAAAAATGGGGGGTCGACCAAATGAGAACGTGTATATACATATAATCAATCATCTGGCCAAAGGATCTGTTTGCTCTAATTAGAGTTGGGAAGTGCCGTCATGGCCCTCTGCTGATGGAAATTTGAACATGGTTCAAAAGGCATGCACATGTTAAAGGATTAAATATGCTAATGCATGCCAATGTTTATCCAAATAAAAATAGTAATGATATATGAATTATTTTTTATTTCTCTCATTTTATCATATCATAAATTCTATTATATTTATATTTTTTTTTCTATTTGTTGGATAAGATATTAAGTGTTGATAAAATATTTTCCTAATGAAAATACCCATGCCTCTTAGGAACAACTGTTTGAAATCACGTCCAAAACAAACATATTACCGAACACATACTTTAGCCCAAAGAGTGATTGACCCTTTTTGATCTATTTACAAACTTATTTTTAAAATGTATCTGTTACGAAATTTATTACCAATGGATCTGATTTGACCAAAGATTATGTCAAACTGACAACCCGACTTGCCACATCAACACCACAGGAAAAACCAACAAAAAGAATTATTGGTTCGACATCGTGAGGTACAATGTCATGTCAAATAGTAAAAGTAGCAAAATGTGATTGTTATTTGATGTGCTTTTTCATGAGTTAATTAACGGATGCAAAATTAAATTTTCACAACCACATCAAGAGACTTTAACCATTAAATTAGCTTGCAAATTGCAACTACTTTTAGAGTTTATTTTTTAAAAAAATTACTTCTATAGCTTAAAGCATATGCCATAAGCGTGCAAAAATAACATGCACCATGAATATAAAATTTGATCATAAAGGTAAAGTAAAAAAGGGAAGAAACAAATGCAAAGGGAAAAAAAGGGGGGGAAATGGACTTGTGCTTACCTATAGCAGCAAGCAACGGCTCTGCATTCTAAACCAGCAATTTGTATTTGTTGTTTCAGCCTATGCATGACACATGTAAGGGGATGCCAGAACCAGCAATTATGTTCTGTTGTTTATTCATACTACCTCAACACGCTATTCCTTTTTGCTGTTCCATAGTGCATTTTTAGTACGTTATTAGCACATTGTGTTTATTCACCGCTGCTTTGACAGTGTTGATATAGCAATATGCAATTGTTGGTTTACGTGAAAGTCACATTTTCATTTTTCTTAATTTGTTTAACAAAAAAGTTAGATGGAACTGAAACAGCTAATCAAAATTGCTGATTCATCTACTCCTTAGTAAAAAACAGACTTATGTCAATCATAAATTTCGTAACATACCCATTTTAAAAATAAATTTGTAAAATGGATCCAAAAGAATTCATCAAAAGGGGTGGCTTTATGTGTAGTGGATAGAAAGGTAAAAGAAATGATGTAAACAACAAGATGAAAAAAGTAGGAAAAAGATAAATAGATAGATGGGTAGAATGCACACACGAATTTTGGCCACAATATCTTTTATTACGGATTGCTGCTGCACTTGCCATGTGCATTTTGTTCGATCCATGTAGGAAAAACAAAGACAACTCAAAAAGTTGGGGCAGAGGGAATCAATGCTTCTATTGCTTTGTTTCACTCCCTCTCAAACACAAGAAGGCAAAATTATGTGAACACTTATTATATCTTATTAGCACAGTTCAATCTTCTCTGGAAGTGGATTCGCATCCACACAAATCAAATATGAAAGAAGTAACTTTTTATCCACTTTAGATGTATCTTGACGTAAAAATTTATCAAACGTGGATTATGGATGTTAATACAAACACTCAACTTGGGCACGACTTACATCTTTGGTGGATGATCATTTAAACGTTTAGTTTAGTCTTTTATAAATAAAATTCTCAATTTTAATCTTTTAATTTTTTTTAAAGTTATTTTTTCTGTCAACTTGCTAGTTAAAATAAAATAGCTATAAAAAAATCGTTCTGATTAATTTACATAGAAGGACTAAATTAAAAATATATAAAAGACAAAAAAAAAACAACTAAAAAATAAAAAATAATTAACTGAGTCTTAGATAAAAACAGAAAGACTCGTTCTACTTCTATGTAATCAAGCAGTATAATTTATGTGTGCTTGGATCGATATAGGTTAATATAGAAGCTACTAATAGCTTCTGTATACTTCTCCACAAACCACAAATGACACAATTTCATAGTGTAACACACGTCTTTAAATCGTTTTAAAAAATCGCTTCATCAATTTAATTAGAGGGGCCTTTTTTTCCAAAGCTTGCATTAATGATTTTATTCCATATAATAAACTATTTTAATTCTCATTTTAGTTGTTTATGTTTCTTGCGTACTATCATTCTACCTATACTATACTAATTTCCAGAAAATACGTTACTTGGCATTTTCCGCACCCATTGTTATGTTATGGCTAACAATCTAAGACAACTAGACCCTAAGGAGATGCCAATGTTGTTAGAGGCACATATCATCATCAACATGCATGATATCTGTCAGAGGCTGTATTTCACAACGAAACTCCCACCACAAGATGAAAAAAGAAAAACCCATGTGGGCAAAGATAACTTAACTTGGCCAACAAGACTTTTCAAGAAGAGCCAAAGATCGATCACAAGTTACAGAGAGGACCAAAAAGCCACGTAGATTCCTGCCTAATGCAGCCAGAATTGGAGGGTGCCAAACTTTGTGAACAGCAAGTAAACGATATCAACGTTAATGTTGGGAGCTATACCAACAAAATTCACGGAAAGATTCGGAAAGATATTGATACTACTCAGGGTACTACGAACAAAATAAGAATTAAAAAACACATATAATTTCTGATACATAAAAAAGAAACCCAAAAACATGGTTTATACTATACTAATAATTTAGTATAAGGAACAAATTAAGAGTGTTCAAGAAAAACAATACGCAGTTTAGACAACATACCTCTTGTTTATATTCGTCAATTAATAAATCTCGATCATGTAAATATCGACATTTCTGCTATAAGGTGGGCAAATTCGCAATGGTAATGAGGCCACTAGTTTGGCCAAGTAACCACTTGCTGGTCGTATTTCTAATATTTTCCTGACATTTTTCAACTTCCTTTGGAAACAATAATTCAAATGTAATACTGTGTAATCCCAAAATAGTATACTTTTTTGCATTTATGATCATATCAAACAATATTTCATTGACATATATATTTGTTGACGATTGTCATTACTTTGCTAGATTTGTCAAGCCAGTCACATCACCAAACTTCATTGTCCGATCTTTATATATCTTAAACTTCCCAATTGCTTAATTCCTTGCGCATGTTTAGCATCGTTGCCCTTTATATATTAGATAATTAGTTTTGTTTTTCGTGTCTTACCCAATGGTATTAAATTTATATTTTAGAATTTATAAAATTATTTTTTTATATTATTTGAATTTTTTATATAATTTATTTAATTTAAATTTTAATAAATATATGTTACTAGATATATCAACAAATATTTTAATTCTTGCTCGTATCATTATTTGAAACACGAAGTTGAATAATTTTTCTTTTGTCATCCATAAGACAAACATGTGTAAATGAAATCCAACATGTAAGAATTGCAAAAGTTAATACAATACATAAGCAAAACTATGGTAATGCAATAATTTGAGAATTAATAATAATTGAGAATCATAACTTATTGCTTACACTTGTCCGTGTTATCAAAGTATATCTTAAACATAAAGACTGCAATTCTATAAATAACATAGAATAAGAAATATCATTTTATCTATTATATAAATTCAAAAAAATAAAAATAAATATAAAATTTGAATATTTTAATTTATACGATTCTTATATATTTAATTGATTTAAGATTATATATATATATATATATATATATATATATATATATATGAAAGTTAATCATTTTCAATATCTAATAATATGTTGTCTTAAGCACATCAAATAAGGAAAGAAATTGGAGAAAAGAACACATGGGGAGACCTTCAATTTTAATATATTGGTATATAAGCATAGAAAGAATCCCCCAATGAAATAAAAACAGAAAGAATAATGCTCACTATATTGGCTGTAATTACCTTAATTAGTTCAAATTAAAATATATTGGACAATCAATTAATAATAATTTTAATCAATTGTCGTTTTAAATTTGTTTAAATATTAAAAAAAATTGATAAATTGAAAAAATAAATTATAAATAAATATATAATATATAATATTCAGTAAATTTATAGAATAAACTAATGTTGATTTAAATTGTTAACACTGTTCTTATAAGTTAAATCTACTATATAAAATTTGAAAAAAAAAGTAGAATAAATATAAAACCTGAATATTTCAATTTATACTATTCTTATGTGCTATAATTGATAAATTTAAGATTCCATAATCGATTTAAGATTTTATTGAAAATAAAATAAATATAAAATCTGTATTAATTGAATTATTTTTAGGAAATTAATATGAGATGTCAGGTGACATCACTCATAAAATAAAACCTTATTTTATATAGATATAGTAGATAGTAGATGTATATGTAGTTTAGATGTTTTTCTTTTATGCTCACACACACAAAAAAAAAAATTATTATTATTTAATTAAAATTGATTTTTTTCTGTTTTTGTTATCAGAATTGAAGTTTTACTTACTTGCAGATGAAAAAGATAATATAGGTTATTAAAATAAATGTTTTATTCCTTTCAATATATATATATATATATATATATATATATATATATATATATATATATATATATATATATATATATATATATAATTTTTGTCTTTCCTTCTTTTTTTTTTCTTCCTGTTTTTTTTCTCCTTGTTTCTTTAAATCTAAGGTTTACATATACATAAATTTAGTAGTGAGTATTACATAACAAATTAGTTCATTAGTGTTTTGATGATTTAAATTCAATGGAATCCAACTTAGTTCAAGTAGTGGTGACTAACATTAGATAATATCTACTCCTTATGTTTTATTATAATTATCATATAAGAAAAAAATATTCCAAAATAATTGTTATATTCCAAAATAATCTAAGAGTAAGACGAGAGAGTATCATTTAGTACGAACACGGTGCTCAAGTTAATATGAAGTGAAAAATTTTGACTGAATTTTTCGTTGTCATATTACAAGGTAATATGAAATATTTTGGCTGTATTACAAATATGAAATACAATATTTTGACTCAAGTCTCTTGCACTATGTTGGCCTAAGGGTCAAAATAAGAAAGGAATATAAGAAGAAAAACAAATAGGAAGGTGAAAAATATGTGTATTTAATATTTAAAAAAGAAAAAATCAGAGGGGAAAAGTTAAGAAAAACCTCTCTACCTGTTGAAGTGAGTAAAAATGAGAGAGAAAATACAAATTTTTACTACTTCTTTCGTCCTATAATAATTGTTGCTAATATTCTAAGATAATTGTCATTTTAACCTTTTCAATATAATATTAATTATTTTTTTACTTATATTTTTTATAAAATTAATGTTGTGGGTTCCAAAAAAAAATTAATGATAATAAGATTAATTTTATAAAATTATTATTTTTTATTTATATATTGAATTTTCTTTATTTGTATAAATCAACCTATGACAAAAATTATAACAAAACGAAAGAAATATAATTTTTCTTGATAAAAAAGTTCATTCTAGTTTTTATATTTGTTATTTTGAATAAAAATTATTTAATACAATATTAAAAAAAGACTCCCTCCTCCCAAATTCCTTCATGAAGAGGCAAAGGAGGAAGCTACCAACATGATTCTCTCTAATTATTATTAATTATTTCACCTTTTCTTTACTCTCCATTCTTGTTCTCATTATTATATTTATTTACTATTTCCTTCATTCTAAAATAAGTATCGATTTAGGTTATGTTACATAGACTAAGAAAAACTAATAAATAGATAAAAAAGAGTGATAATTTTATAAAATTAATCTTATTAAATAGATGAAAAGAATAGTATTAATGTTAAATTTAAAAATTAAAGTAATATTTATTAGGAGCATTAATGAAAAAAAAATTAATATTACTTTGAAAAATCAAATATAACACTTATTTTGAGATGTTTTTTAAAAAAATGCGATACTTATTTTTTGGACGGATGTAGTAGTATTTAGTGTTTATTAGCAAATCATGTTCATTTAGCATTGAGCACATTAATTTTGGGATGATTAACTAAGAAATTTAAAACAACTTCTATATTTATTATATTTTGTTTCCTATTGTTGATACAACCACTAGAATGAGTTCTTTATTATTGAGCTACCAATTCAACATTATTGCTGCAGTGATGTTAAGTTATATTTAGCAAAATATTTTAGCTAATATTTTTTTACTTGTGAAAAAATTATTTGAATAGTCTGTAAATACGTTTTTTTAATAATTTTTAATGTTTTTTAAACGTTAATTGAAATAACATTTTTTAAAACAATTAACTTTTAGTTTTTTATATTTTATTTTTATCCTCAATATATTTATTTAATTTTTTAGTTATTATTTTTAAATAAATCATAATTTTATTATTTTTCTGTCATTATATAATTTTCGACTATTTTAACGGCTAGTTTTACAATACTTCTAATTTAATAAATTAACTTTTAAACTTAAAAGTAATTTTCTCCAACATAATCTTATATTTAAGCATCCATCATGGGCAATGATAAAACATGTATATATAGATTAACATATCCCTAAAAATGCTAAATCAAATACATATGAATCACAACAAATTCCATTCACTATTGACTACCACATTGCTTGTCTCTATATTTTCCTTCCCTCCTTTTTGGTAGCTCCCTTTTTTTCGGATATTCATATAAATTGAGTTTGGATTTTCATCTCATCACAACTTCTTCAATCAACACGTTGGGCTTTAATAAGCTCCTTTGGATTGTGGATTTATGGTTTCCTATCATTTCAGTGCTAGCTAGCTGAGATACTGAGATAGTGCATCGACTTGAATACTTTTTACTCTGGAATATGATGGAATTTTAACCCACTCGAATGATTTACATATCTTCTTTAATTATGAACTCGAAATATTTCTTAAGATTGGGTTTTTTAACTTAGTATTCCCACTAAACTTGTGAAATCATCAATTGAGAATCATTACACTATCTCCAATTTCAACCAAGAGTTTTTTTGTTGTATTCTTTTCATTCCAACGTAATAGTGGTCCTAGATTGTGTTGCATTCGAATACTTCTTGGTTCAACCCAAGTCCAAGAACACAGAAACTAAATCTAAAAAAAAATGGTAAGCATAATATATTCCTTTGTCTAATCTAATCTAAGGAATATTTTAATGACCCCAGTGGCATTACACAGACCAGTCGCATCTCAAGAGTACCCGGTGCCCTATCATTTCACGCTCACACTCCCCCATACATACAGAAACAAGAATCCCTCAACAGCTACAGAATATGACAACCCATCTTTCTAATTCTAAATTCTACTAAACCTGTACACTGAAACCAGCAATTAAATTGCCTAATTACCTACATAACCTAAACCCATAGTATATATTTATTTTTCCAAATCATAATTAATTACCATTATACTCATTAATTCAAATATCCCCTCCCTCCTACCTATATTATGATTATCTTTCGTAATAATCAATAAATCCCCAACACATATCTTCAATTTTTCCCCCTCTTGGATACATGCCCGATTAAGTAACATTAATTTACACACGCAAATTAACTACTAAGACCATACTTAATTAATAACTTAATGACACTAATTTTTTTCTTGTTTCCTTCTTTTCAAGCAACGCTGATGATACTATCCCCGCCGCTGCCGAACTTCGCTGCAGACATAGCCTGAAAAGCTGCCGCCGATGACGACGACGACGGTGACGAGTGCCCACTACTCGCCGACGACTGATCCTGAGACCGCGGCGTCGGCGATGGCAGATTCAACGACAACGGCAAAGGCTCAATGAGATTTGTCGGAGAAGCTTTCTCTTTCAAGTTCAAATTAGCCATCTTCGAAGACGGAGGCACTGGCAAAATCGGCGTCGGCCTGATCGGCTTGGTTAGTCTCTCGCCACTCACCGGCAACACCACCGGAGCTATCGGAAAACCCGCGCCGGCAAAAGCCCCGTAATGCGACGGCGGATATGCGGCGGGGAGAGGCGCCGCCACCGTCTCTGGCGGAACTTGTTCTTCTTCCATTATAGTAGAAGATTCCATCACCTGAAATTCCAAAATGAAAATCAATTAAAATTAGATCCATTACCAAAAATCTAAAATCATATTAATATTATTATTTGCACTATAAAATAAATGTTAAATTACTCAGCTAATTTCTAAATTATATGGAAAAAAAAACTTAAATACATCTCTAAATTATTTTTTTAAAATTATAAATTAAAAAAGTATGTTTCTGAAATTAATTTATGAAGATTTTAAAAATTATAACAATTTAAAAATTATAGAGACTCGATTTAAAAATAGTTACATATTCAAGAATTCAATAATAATAATAATTATTATTATTATTATTATTATTATTTTAGAAACCTTTTTACAAATTCCTAATAATTCAAAACTCAACTAACTAATTTAACTTAAAATAAATTAGTAAATAAAATCTAATGGCAAAAAAAATGTTGTTCATTTTAGAGCCACAAAAAATTTAATAACTTTATTTTTTTAAAATTATTTCGTCATTAGTTTTAGTTTTTTTTTTAATACTCTTTTTTAGTGGCAGGAGAAGAAAAAGAAATTGGAAGTACCGTATCGGTGGTGATGTCGAAGAGGCTAGATCTCCGGCGGCGGCGATTCTGGTTGTGGCGGCGGAGAAAGTACTTCTGAGCGTGACTAGCGACCTGAGTAGGCGTGCGAGTTTTCACGAAGTTTCTAGAAATCCCTCTCCAATCTCCTTTTCCGACTTTGTGTAACCCTAACAGGAACAATCTATGCTCTTCCTCCGTCCAAGGAACACCTTCGTTCATCAATCAATTAATCATCCCTCAAACCAAACAGCACTTATCCGAACTGCGATGGTTAATTTGTTAATAACTACTTACCTCGCTTGCGCTCGCGCGTGCGGCCGGAGGCGTGAACGACGTCGTCGGAGGCGTAGCCGGCGTCGGCGGCGTTGAACTCCGCGTCGTACTGTGAGAGGTTGTTCATGCTGGCGCTCTTCCTGAAGGAGGAGTTAGCTTCCGTCATGACTCTTACGCCGAACAGCATGATGCCGTTCTCCCTCGGAGACCCGGCGGCGCCACCGTCGGTGCATGTCCGTGAGTTGTGGCCGTTGTTGCCGCACTGTGAGCACGTGCGAGACATCTTAACAGCCCATGCAAGGAAAATATAACGAAATAATTATATCTATATGACTATTATCTATGTCTTTATATATATGTATATAAGATTAATAGATAAGATGAGAAATTAAAAGAAAAAGAGGGTGGAGAGGGGGTGTTGTGTTGAGTTTTTCTTTCTGATGGAGAGAAAGAGAATGAGACTTGGGTTGGTTTGGGTGATATATAGAGGGGTGGGTTTGCTTTGGTAGGGTTTTAGTGTTTAACTATGGTGTTTGCTTTGTTGTGGGCGCTGCCGTACAATGAACTTACTAGGGTTACTCTATCCTTTGGTAGCACTAAGGGATTATTTATTAGTTTTACTAATATATTCATAAATGACCATTTTTAATAAGATTTGTCAAATGCTAATCATGTATTTTTCATATATTAGTTAAAAAATTAAAAATTAATAACTTAATAATGTTTTAGAATTCGATTTTAATTCTCTTATTATTTAATTTACGAATTTAGTTTTTCTATTTTTTTTAATCTTATCATTTGAGTCATCAACCCCGAAATTGAGCATTGATCAGTAATTACTTATTTTTATTGTCACCTTTCACATTCTTATTAAACGTTGAATGTCATATTATCACAATTTTATTAAAGATTCACGTTAATTAGATGCAAGAAATTAATGTTCAATAAAAACATAATACATGACAGTTAACGTCTAAGTACGACACGTGACGATCAACATTGACAATTAACAATTAACCTTTAATTTAAGAATTATTGACTTAAGTAATAAAATTGTAAAAAATTAAAAACTAAACTCGTGAATTAAACTACAGACAAACAAAACTCAGACAAATAAAAAGACAAAATTTGTAATTTAATATTTTTTTATTTTCATAATAAATATATATTTTTTTTAATATTGAGTGTCGATAACTTACTTAAACTCTGTTGGTATTATTGGACATACCGTGGGAAAGGAAAGATTAGGTGCTTCACTTGTACCTATGGACGTGGATTGTTGTCGACGAAGTATTGGTGGTGGTGTTTCATCTGGGGGACAGTATCCATCAATCAGGACCGTCCAATACTGAGCCATATAATGGTGTGTTGTATTGCCTCGGTATGTACGAGACTAGACGTGTGTTCTACGTTCGTTTAGCATTTAATGTCCGATAATAATTATGGACACGGTTCAAATCTGGGAAGGAAAATGATCGATAATACTCGTTTGGACACAGGAGAGAAAAACAAAATAAAAGACGTAATGAATAAAGTGATGTAATAAACAAAATTGTGAGGTAAAGGAAAAATAAAAATATTACAGCAAAATGTATGACTATTACAAATTAAAACTATGATGTATGAACACTTTGTAATCATAGACATTCAGAAAGAGAAAATTGTAAATATGTGACATTTGATATGTAACGTAATAAGAAAGAAAAAAATTGTTGATTGATTCTATATTATGAAAGTTTATAGGTCATTACTCCATTATTAATTTAAAAATATAATACTTACCCATTGAAAAATTTTAATATGTTCAATGATGTAAAAATAAAACTAAATACTTAAATAAATTACGAACTACATTCTAACTCCTTAATAAATAATTTTTATTTAAATAATTATTTTATCGTAACAAGTTGTTAGAAATATAACATTGTGCTAAAAGAAAGATAATACTATGAAACAAATAGAGTATATATTTTTTATTAAAGAAGTACCACTAACTCGTAAAGTAGTACAGAATGTCTGAATCTAAATTCTATCCATTTTTTAATATATTCTCTAAGTTGCTTTTACTACTTTTTTAAGCGTTTCCTCTTAATCAAATCTCTCTCTTTTTTTTTTATTTATAACGAGTCATTACATAGATATAATATTCGTTCTACAATATCAACAGTACAGATTATTTTACAATGTAAAATATCATAATAAAAAATATTAAGAATACACCCCCAAAAAATATTGATATTAAATACAAAATTTTAATGATATCAATTATGCCACTAGTCAAATTTTATTTTTAAAAAATAAAAATAGAACATAGAAACAGTTTTTCAAGTATTTTTGTGCTACTCTCCAAAAGAAAAAATATAAATATAATGGACGATATGATGTATTATGAAGAAAAAAAAGATAAAAATAATTATTATCATTGATTAAATGTATAATATGTGATAATTAAGTTGATCAATGTTAGTTACATTATTTAACACACTTCCTAATACAAACTTTTTTATCTATTAAAACTTAATTATTAAAAATTATAAGAGATTCGTTAAATAAGAAGTGAGATGTTTAAAAATTTATGATTTTTAATAAATTTTAATTAATAATAAAATATGTGTTGAGAAAAAAAACTTATTAGAAAATACACGACTATATGAAGTGTCCACATAAACTATAGCATAAAGGCTCTTCCAACTAACGAGTTCCTTGGTAGGTGTACGTACGTAGATTGTAGGCAGGGATCAATCGACCATGAGGCATGAGCAAGTGATCACAAGCTATGATTGACCTCATCAGAAATTATGGGTACGGCAACAAAAACCTAATAATCATGAAAGCCTAAACTCACAACATTAAGAAACTTCAATATCTCTCATCCACTGATCCTTGACGTTGAAAGTAGCTATAATGATATAATTGGTGGGAAAATGTCAGCGTGTTAATGGAAAAGGAAAAATATAATATAGCTTTTCTAAAAGCAATGACTTGAATATATTTAAGGTATCGGTTTATCTTTAGTTTTGGATTTAGTCTCTCAATAATTTAATTTATGAATTTGGTCCTCATATTTTGTAAAGTCGTGCAATATTGATCTCTCAAATCATAATTGAACGTTAATCGTTAACAAGTAATGCTGAGTGTTATGTGTCACATTCTTATTGGATGATGACTGTCACGTGTCATGTTCTAATTAGTTAATGAAAACAACAATAAGAACATCTTTTATGGAGTTGACATTCATTCAGAACATGATATGCGGCAGTTATCATCCAATAAGAACATGAAATATGACCATCAATATCACTCGTTAACGGTCAACATCCAATTGTGGCTTGGGGAATCAACATTGCACGATCTTACAAAATAAGGAGATCAAATTCGTGAATTAAATTACTGAGAGACCAAATCCGAAACTGAAGATAAACTGAAGGACCAAAAATACAATTTTGCCTATATTTAATCAGCAATGCAAACAAACAATATATATTTTATCATTAAACATGTATGAAATTATTTCAATTTAATTAGAGATTTCATGTTTAAATTTTAGGTATGTGATAATATTAAATATTTAGGGAAACAATTTTATTATTCATAATAATTTTATTCGATTTAAATAAGATTGTCCTCAATAAAAAAATAATTATGTTCTAAAAAAATATACTTTAAAAGAATATAAAATAATATAAAGAAAAAGAAGAGGATGGTGGAGAATGAGGGTGTTTCTGAACCGTGAATTGGGCATATTCGGTGTTGCTTTGATAAAGATTTGGTTGTCTCGTACGTTTTTAAATATCAAGCATTTTTTGCCGTTGGTTTAATCATCCAAAGTTGTGGGTGTGGTTGTATGGTTGCATAGGATAAGCAAACATGGACCCCACTCATCACCTACACATCTTTCTATTCACCTCAGCCTTTCTATGTGGTTGTGGCGGTGACTCGTTGGTAATTGTGGGTGTGTGGTTGGCACCTTTTTTGAGACCTTTCATGTAAATTTCAACTTTGATAAGTGAGCAATGGCGTTGAAAGTTGAGTGCTAGTATGATTGTGTGTTTCAGCACAAAAACTCAAATAAAGTCGTCCAAAATAACCAACATGTGATTGAAAGCCAAATAGTTTAATTACTGTTTTATTAAAGTTTCAAATAAATGCAAGCAAGTTTTTTTTTTTGAATATGCAAGCAAGTTCTTTACAACAAGCAATGTTCGATTTGGCTCATACATGCATGTTCTTTATAAAAAAAATTAAAAATAATAACTTTTCTGGATTATGGTATAATTTTTTTTTCTTGGGTTGTTAATTAAACCGTTAAAATATCTGTAACACACCAGGAGGATCGGCAATTTTCATGAAGAGCCAGTATGCTATATCTACTATTTTTGTTTCTTAGAATTCATCCTTTTTTATCTTGATTAATTTAAAGTAGTTGAAGATCGAATATATTGTACAGATAGAACCCAAAAAAAAATACTGATAGAAGACTGGCATTCAAATCCAATTCAAGTCGCTTACTTCTGGTTTCATACATAAGAACTTATATATATATATATATATATATATATATATATATATATATATATATATATATATATATAACTTTTTAATTACTGTAATTAAGAAATGTTGTTAATAAAATTTGTCAACAATATATTTATTTTTTAAAAACTTATTAATATTTTTAGTCCCTCAAATAATCAAATTTTGAGGTTTGTCTTTTTCAATTTTCTAAATTAATTTTCTTTAATCTCTGAAATTGGTAAAATATTTTTTAGTTCTCCTTATTGATTTTTTTAAGGTTGGAATTCATAATATGTAATATTTTTTTTAACAAGAAGAGCTTAAAATATATTTTAAAAATCTGAAAGACTAAAAAATACAAATTTTAATTTGAGGTACTAAAAAATCAAACATTTAAATTTGAGAGAATAAAATTATATTTAAGTTTAAAAAAATATTAAGACTTATCGTTTTTTTTTCTATTTAGTTAATTATTTTATCTCCACTGATGACCTTTTTCAGATTAATTTTTAAATTAATATTTTAATTTTTACAAATTGATTTCCCATCACTATTAAGCGCAGAAGTTCATTTAAAGGAAGAAAAAAAAAATACAAAAGCCCAGCCTAATAAGCTAACATCTTTTGTTAGCGCGTTCGGATCTGCATTCCTTGAAAGCTATAAGTGACACTTGTAATAAAATTTAGGTAAAATTATATTTTTGATTCCTTAGTTATTTTTAATTTTAATTTAGTTAACATCTAATCAAAACGTTGACACATGATCGTTATCATTTAATTATAGTGTGACATGTGACAGTAACTATTTCTTTTGAACTTGAAAATCACATTTAATAATTGAATAACTATATATGTTAACAATTTTAAAAGGAAATCAAAATCAAAATTAAAAATAACTTCGACCAAAATATAATTTTACCTAAAACTTATCAAGGGACGAAATTTGCTCACATTTAAAGAGAAGAAAATTAAAACGCATGCAGCTTCAATCGAGAGCATCTTCCACAAAGTGTTTTTAACAAAACGGCATGAAGTTTTGACAGAGAGGGAAAAACATAAATTAAAGAAAGACATACCAAAACATACATTTTTAACAATCCCAAGAAACAGAGACAACCAATCTTTTCCAGCAAGCTTCCATTGTTGCACAACAAGTGTTTTCCCATTGGAGTAAAAGCTCCTCCACACAGTAATGGGTAAGGAATTCTGTCCTTTTTCTTGAAATTTATATTAACTGAAAACATATTTATCTCTCTTTGAGCTCATTTTAATTGAAAACTCATTTCTCCTTTGGTTGAACAATACAAAATGCATTTGAAATTGTTGGAAAATATTTCGATTATAATTTAAAATTTAAAATAAAAATATATTTTCTTTTCAGAATCAGATTTTTAAAGTATGATATTCACACACTATATCTTTTAACTTTGTTAGTTCCTAATTTTTAGGAAATATATTGATTGACCAAGTATTGTTTTGTTGTTGCACTTCATTATATTTGGGCTGCATATTTGGTGCCTAGTGGCTATCTTTGCTTATAAATAGCTCCCTCTTGATAAAATAAAATAAAAGGCACATGAGACAGTACATTAGATATACATATACGGATATGTTTGTTGTTTTTGGTTTCATTTTTTCTTTTATCTAAAAGAACTTACATGTTTTTATTTTTATTTTCATTTTTCAATCTTCATTAAAATGTTGATTGTATTCTATTTCAGAAAACATGAATGTGTCAGCAATTCCAACTATAGAAAGTATAGGGAAAGAGAGTATTGTCAGCTAAGAGTATTGTCAGCTATACACCAAACTTGGGAATATAGTTTGAATCTAAGATAGCAGCCTATGAATTTTATAACAAACACAATGAGAAAATGGGATTTGGTATTCGTCGAGAATATGGAAATAAAAGCAAAAAAGATGACATTTTTTACTTCAAGAAGATTCTCAAGCTGAAACTAGAACAGGTTGTGAAGCACGTATGGTTATTTCACTTGATTGGAAGATCGACAAATACAAGATTATTGACTTTGTAGCTCAACATAATATCATCTTCAACCTCCAGAATATGTTCACATGATTCGCTCTCACTGACACATATCTAAGTCACAAGCATCACAAATTGTATTAGCTGATGAATTTGGGTTAAAGCCTAAAAAATTTCTTGAATATGTGTCCAAGAAAACGGGTGGAATAAGCACTGCTGGCTATACAAGACAAGATCACAAGAACTATCTTCAGACTAGAAGGAAGCAGTCATTGAAGTAAGGTGAAGTGGGTGCATTGTTGATGTATTTCAGACAACAAAGTGAAAATCCTTCGTTCTTTCATGACTTCCAAATTGATGTTGAAGAGCAAATAACAAATATATTTTGGGCGGATGCACAAATGATAAATGATTATGGATACTTTGCGATGTCATCACATTTGACACGACATACAAGACAACAAACAAGGATTATCGACCATTGAGAGTATGTTGGAGTCAATAATCTTAAGCAAACCATTGTTTTTGGGGCAACATTGCTTTATGATGAAACAATTCCTTCTTTTGAATGGTTATTTGAAACATTTCTCAAAGCAATTGGTGGAAAAAAGCCTAAAACCATTTTAACAGATCAAGATGCAGCAATGGCAAAGGCTTTTTCTATAGTTATGCCAGAAACATTTCATGGATTATGCACTATTGGCATATTAGAGAAAATGCTCTAAGGCATGTGAGCCATCTTTATCAAAAGAGTTTGCAATTTTCCTCACATTTTGAAGCATGCATAGATCTACATGAAGAAGAAGGTGAATTCTTGAATGCTTGGAAAGAAAAAAAAAAAGCATAGTCAAATACGTGATTAAAAATGCAAAACACCAGCTGTAGATGCAAAGTTTCATACCTTGTTGGTATGTCATCACCTGTTAGATCATCCATATCCATTTTTCTCTCATTTGAAAGAAGCGCCATACAACAATGACAGTTAAAGCTTCACTTGCAGAAGGGGAATGAGAAGTTGAAGAGAAGAGAAAAGAGGTTCCTAATTTCCTATATCATTTATCAGTATTATCATGAAATCATGGAAAGTTTTGAGACAGAGACATAATATGTTCTTAAGAGGAAAGTGCTTAAAATTATATATAAAGAAAAATAACTCTGAATTACTACTTAAAGGAAATGCTTCTAAGATTGATGTTAGTCATTATTCTGTTTCCTGTGTGTTTGGAAACACAGTGCAAACGTGATAAACCACATTCATCAGAAGCAACTTCAAGTAACTTCCATGTATTTTGATCCTTAGACATGGAGACAAGGTGGCGATCTGCGATCCAATTCATTCCAAACATGCTATCCAGTACATTCACATGCCTTCTAATAACCAAATTACAGACACCAGATCCAAAGCTAGAAGCCTGAACTAGATAGCATATAAAATTGGATTCTACCCAGTACAGAGGAACCAAATCAGATAGAAGATATTGTATTCAAATTAGTATTCAAGTGTTCAATGAAATAGCCATAGGTCTTAACCAGAGTTGTCGTGAGAGTTTCTCTCTCATATATATGAAGTTATGTGAAATTTTCACATTATAAAGTACTGAAAAAAATTCTAGTTCATAGTAGACACTCAAGAAATCAATTAACAGCAGTACTTCTATAAATAGTAGACATTCAAGTTAATGAAAAAAATTCTAGTTCATAGGAGACATTCAAGTTAGTGAAAATTTACTGCTACTGAATTAGTGAGTTTTAATCATAGTGTTTCTTCTATAAAAACATCAAATAGGAAGAGGTGACACCAAAGAAAGGTTAGATAAACCTTCAACAATCAGTTTGATACAACGAAGGCAGATTTTAAATATATATTAGTTCATATCTAATAAGTTTTTGGGCCTGAACTTGCTCAAAAGAAACAAAATATAAGCTTTAAACTAACCATTTTATATTTAAATAAAAAGTTTCCCTACTTCTCATTTACATTAAGATACATTAATGTTAAACAATCAACATTTAATATTAAACTAGTTCAAACTCAAACTATAGACTAATCAAACATATTTTGAAAACTGATAGTTGTGATGTAGAAAGGGAACATTCATGGGCTGATAAGATATAACGGACTGCTTACACATTCTGCCATTCTGTCACATTGATGTTTAAACAATAAACAGTTTAATGTTAAACTAGTTCAAACACTAGGGCTAATAAGAGATAAGGGAATTGCTTAATTAAAAATACTTTGCGAACTGAGTGAATATAAAACTGAGGAAAAATAAAAACTTGACTTTCGTGGGCTAATAAGAGATAAGGGAATTGCCTTTTTTAACTTCTATTAATGCATTCTGCCATTCTGGTATTTCATGCTTCACAGCCAACAACGGGTATCTATCTTGGCTTTTAGTAAGTAGGTAAGTTTAAAATCTTTTATTACACAAATTCGAAACCTGCCCAAACCTGACAAAAGTATCATTTGGATTTAGTTACTTTGGTTTTTCAGACCTTTTGTGTTTTGAACAGCCCCAGTTATAGGACTTTATTGATCATTGACCGGAAATTCAACTATGAAAACGACAGCAAAATTTTTATACCCATAATTGGTAGTCAGTCAAGACTTGAGCTAGTCACATTTTAAATTTTATATTGTTGAAGATATGTAAATGTAGATGTTTTCAACTTGAAAGCTAAAATTCTGTCTGTTTAGATGACATTCTTTTGCTCCTTAATTTTATTTTAACTTGTTTTCAACTTGAGTTGTATCAAAATTGCATGAAAAAAAAAATATAGTTAATGAAGTAATCTCCCTAATTTTATTTTATTTTTTGCCTAATGTAGCTTGTGTAAATTTTCTAATGCAGGGGGTCATATCAACCCAGCAGTGACGTTTGGGCTTTTCTTGGCACGCAAGCTCTCTCTGACAAGGGCAATTTTTTACATAATCATGCAGTGCTTCGGAGCTATATGTGGTGCTGGTGTAGTTAAGGGGTTCGAGCCACACCTCTATGAGAACACTGCTCTAACTTGCAAATGAACAGGCAACTAGAACTCCACACAAATCACAAAGAAGAGAACAGAAAAATACCACCATAGAAAATCCTAAACAACCAAACATACCATCGACAAGAAAAGAGAAGCAATGTTGTACCTGAGATTGGTACCTGCAACAAGAGAAACCTACAACCCCTTTTTAGACTTTTAGTCCTCACTGTAGGGGCAAACCCGTTCAAAAATACCTGAGGCAGAGTCGCGAAAGTACCTGAGATTGGCCATGTTTGCGAACCCGTTCAAAAATACACTTTTGAATGGACTGGTCATAGGTGACCTTTAGGCCATTCTCTGAAGGTTTCCTATACTGTAACAATTTCCAAAAAATTAAAAAGAGCACTCATTGACATATTTTGGCTTGGTTTCTGACACATAATGTGCAGTAGAATACAAAGCGCTGAGGATTCTTATGTTCACGTGAATTTGATATTTTGTTGATTTATCAATTGCTGTTTCCAACCTACTGGTTCTAAAAACGGAAGCCAGAATATGAGGAGGCCAGCAAATTTGTCATACTACATTACCACCCATTACTAGAGGGACTGAATGGTAGCAACTAAGCTACTCTGTAATCTGTTGTATATTGCTCTATGATTGAATGAAAAAGGTGAAGAATTATTACACAAACATTTCTCAAATAGAATAATGTAGTTTGGAGGCTTCCTTGTCCTCGAAATCAAGGGTCTATCGTTCCTCTCCCTATCACTGAGCGTATGGATTTGTTAGAGGGAAAGCTTGAGGGGTTGGAGGCCAGAATGGAGGCTGGAATTGGGGATAGAAATAGAATGGAAGAAAAAATGACACGAATGGAAACTAGTAAACTACTATAACTGAGAGTCTTTTAAATGAACTGAGGAAGACATTGATATACCACATGAAGGAAGAATTTGGAATTTCCAATCATGGTGAGCAAAGATTTTGCAAGAAATGAATCTGGTTCAGATCATCAATACAGTATAGATGAATATTGTATGGCAATTAAGAAGGTGGAACTGGCTTCCTTTTAATGGAGAAAACTGAAAACCCTGTAGGATACTAGGATGATCACAAGAGAAGAGACATATTTTGAAGTGCCAAATATTTTGAAGAAAGTGAAGATCAAATCTGCTAAAAGTATAGGGATCAACCATCCATTGGTTCACTGAAGATGATCTCACCTTGGAGACATTCAAGAGTGATAGTGGCATGATTTGGAGGCAGACAATTTGCAATCTTTATTAATTATCAGAATTGAAGCAATTGGCAACGTTACAGGGATATATACAAGTTTAAAGGTTGTCGGAGGAGCAGTATTTAGGCTATTTCTAATTTACATGAAAGTAATATAGAGGAAAAACAAAGGATTATGCTCTATAGGTGTTGAGAAAATGTCCATCCGTTGCACCAATGTGCAGAGAAACAATTAAGATTGGTGATATTATCTGATGATGAAGCACTACATGATTAGGCTGAAATAATTACTGTTGAAATGGATGGACATAATAAGGAAGAAGCTTTTCTCTGCTATCAACCTTGGGGACAAGGCTGATTTTTCAGAAAGTGGTGATAATGGGAACTGATGATAAGTGTCATGAGCAGTCATGTATTATTGGATACTTGTGTGATAAACACTCATGTTGGCAGCTATGGGTAGAAGTTAGGAGCAAAAACGTATTAGAATTAGAATATAGAAAATAGGTCATCTTGCATTTACTGTTCTGTATAAGAATTAGAAATAACCCTGATAAGTTATTCATAGAAAATAACCGGTAGCAGTTATGTATTAGGGTATATCTGATAGTAAGATGTGTAATTAGGGAGAGGGTATTGTTATATGCAGTATGTGGTCAAAGAATACTCTTTTATATGTTCTGCATTATATTTGATTGGTTTATCAATCAAATATAATGCTATATTGTTATATGCAGCTTGTCTCTCGAACAGCAAGTGTGTTGCTATATTTTGTCATTTATATGTTCTGCATTATATTTGATTGGTTTATCAATTGGTGTTCTATTGGTATATCTTTTGGCAACCCAAATTCTTTGACTTACATGCATGTGAAAGATCATATATTAATGTTCAAACATGTAAGGTGAAATTTATGAGAAAGAAAATATAAAATCTGTTAGGGTAATCATGATGCCATTCATCCCCTTTCCTAAAATCTGTTAGGGTAATCATGATTCCATTATTGGTGGTGACACGATACGAGGCTTTTCACTGCTTCTGATCAGGTACATTTCAACCTCCCTTTTCTTTTTCCTAATGTTATATCTAAATTTGTCGAAATCGTTGGATCCTACGGCATGTGAAAATTAGGTTAGCATCCTTTGTTTTCTGAAGCATCACTTCAACCCTATTTAAGATGTCATGGACCCAAAGAAAATAAAAATTAAGATGTCGAATTCAGTTCAGACATGACGCTAGACAGTAGTACAAGTACATGTGGGTTGGTGGCATAAATCTTCAAATGTTTACAGGCATAGATTACTTATATTGGAGAGAAGCTGGATTCACCCCTCGCAAAATATGGGAAACATCACCCTCTGACTTCACAAGATTAAGTTTCAAAGATTTGCGAGGTAGCCTCTCATGCTTGTTTTTACTCTATTAATTAATGGAAATAAATCCTCGAACTTTCTGCCGAGTTCTTAAGGATAAGAGGCTAATATTTGATCACATGTATATGTTATCCATATTTTAAGGCAATGCTCAAATTGATTATTAGATTAATTCAAAGTTAGTAACTTACTGTATACATCAAGCGCATTTTGTTAACTACTCTAACGGTTGACTTTTACGTTTCTCGTTCTGAAATTTTCATTTGTACCCCCACCACCCCTCGAGAGAAAAAATATTCAGATTTATAGTGTTGCTTAGGATCAGGACAAACATACAAGGCCAGAGGTCACGCAATCTCCTAAGCCCTTTCTGCAGAGATATCTAATTAATTATGTTGTGGCCTTCCCACAATTTAGGACAAATAGCTTCTCATGTTCTGTTAGCTGTTTTTCTATTTATAGCTTGCAGTCGCAGAGAATAAAGAATTTGATATTGCTGAAACTTCTGCTGTTGTGACAAGTTTGATTGGTTAGGACTGACGGCAAGTAAAATAGAGGGCTCAAATTATTGCAATGAAACTTGTAATAGGGCCCCCAAATTGTAGCAAACCAAATCCCACATTTTTAGAGAAAAGTGAAATTTATCAAGAGGGGGCCAAGGGAGCAACTGCAAGAAATTAAAATTGATAAATTCAAACCAGTGATTATATATTTCCTGTTCTGAATAACAAATCAAAATTAAAATTGATAAAAATCTAGCATGAATATTTTAGTCCTATATACTTCATAAGTATATAACTAGAAAAAATGATAGAGTATCCATTCACATTGCTGCAAATTTACATCTGTATGAGTCTGTTTCATATCTATAAAATCATTTGAGAAATAAGATAACAAAATTTCTGTAACAGAAAGCCCCCCCCCCCACAAAAAAAAATGAAAAGAATGAATGCTTAACAGGTGTGATCATCGTGCTTTACATGGGTACCAGCTACCAATATGTTAGCACCCTCATTAGTATCCATTATAGAGAAGACTTTTCCCAGGGCATTAACCCGGTTGCAGGTTCAGCAAAATAAGACACAAGGAAGTCCTTCAGGCCAGTATCCCAAACCTCACAAAACTGTCGCCGCCAGTTAGGAGGTTCAATGGCTTCTGTTCCTAATCCCGGTGCTCTATCCTTCGACCCTTTGTTCTGGTCCTCCTGCCAGTCCACCACATAGGTAGCAACCCTTCTGAAGAACTTGGCTTTGAAGGTCTCCCATACCTGGTACTTGTAGTGGTTTACTATAGCAGTACCTTCAGGCATGTTGTGGTACCTAAACCCCACCCTCAGCTGAAAATGGTGCACCACATTCAGCAGACTGATGTCAAGCAAATCCGGCCGCACAATGGATTTGTGCCGTTCGGGGCTTTGAAGCCGGCAAGTGTACCCTAGAGTAACCCCTTGTTTCGGGGGCGACTTCAACCCAGAAGGTCCAAAG
The DNA here is from genome assembly GCF_000004515.6 of Glycine max. Taxonomy (NCBI): domain Eukaryota; kingdom Viridiplantae; phylum Streptophyta; class Magnoliopsida; order Fabales; family Fabaceae; genus Glycine; species Glycine max. The sequence goes on along the minus strand of NC_016088.4, from coordinate 4,108,739 downwards.
CTATGACAAGCTGTTCTTATCTCCGCGATGGATTTAGAATATGAGAAATTGGCAACCACCGATCTCAGATAATTCTCCCCAGGAACACCCTCCCCCAGCGGCTGCTGAAACTCACTGGGGAAGTAGAAGAACTCATCAACATCAAAGAACCCCACCCATTTACACTCCTCTCTAGCCCTTAAAGCACAGTGGGAAAACCCTGCTTCCTGAGTCTTAATCCAAGGCCAGGACTTTCTACTAACATTAAACCCTTGAAGATCAAGATCCTGCACAACATTCTCAATATCATCATCACTGTTGTTATCATAGATAAACCAACGCTCCACTCCAAGCCAAGCGTGGTACGTAACCCACTCCCTGAGCGCAGAAGCTTGGTTCCACACCATAGTACACGCACACAACTCATGCTTCTTTCTATTCCTCTTCTGAACTCTACCACCACCACCAGGGCTACTAACCCTTGCCACAGAAGGCACAAGAACACGAACCGGGTGCCTCACATTGCCACCCAAATAACTCACCGTGACCCGAATCCCTCGAGCCTTATCAGGATCGTTCCTTATGCTCTGCGGCAACATACACCTCACAACTTCTTGAGCCACAGAAACAGCTCTCGTGGTAAGTAAAAAGGCATTGTCCTTGTGGAAACTTTTCAGCCCGAAATGGCACCGGATCCGGGTTGGATCCGAGATCTTGTGTGGCCGGAGATTCAGTCCTTTCACGAACACCACCACGGTGTCTCCGTCGAGGGTCGCCTCGTACGCCACCCTGTCCCAAGATTGAGCCGTTTGGTTCATCAAAATGCCCAAACTCCGGCGACCCACCTCACCGCGCCGTCGCAAGTCGACGGCTTTAGGGCCGCCGCCAGCAGAGGAGTTCGTTTGGGGAAGTGGGCACCTAACAATGGATCGAGATTCGTCATAACGGTCCGTGGACAGGACCGGTCGAACCTGAACTTCGAGAACCGGTTCAGGTGAACCGGAAGAGGAAGCGTTGGGGTGGAGCGTGTAGTAGACGCACTCTAGTTCGTGGAGCTTTTGTTGTTGTTGTTGGGGGTTGGTGAGGATGAGGAGGTGGTGGTCGGGGAAAAGGATACGGTGTTGGAGGGTGTAGGAGGGTGTGGTGGGTATAAGAGGGTCGAGAATGGAGTTGCTTGCGGATGAGTAGAGAAGGGATAAAGTTGAGGCTGTGAGAGAGGGTCTGAAAGTTGAAGGGGTGAAGAAGAAAAAATGATGGTGGGAAGACAAAAAAAGGAGGAAGATTAAGAAGGAGAAGCAGAGAAAAAGTGATCTTGATGAGATGTGAAGGTGTCTTGCTGCCACCACACGCTTCCTCTTCCGGCGTTGCTCTGGGTCCATCCTTCTTCCTTTCTCCGTTTTTGCCTCTCTTTGAATCGGTGGGTGAAAGATAGAAAGAAGTATAAAGAAGTTGGTGACTGAATTAGAGGTCGGTGTTGAAGATGAGGAAAGAATAACGCGTTGAGGAATGTTGGATTTAGAAATTCGAAGCAAAGAGAAAAGAAAGAACTAAGAAAGATGCGTTCTCTCTCTCTCTCTCTCCAATGGAATAATGTCTATTGAGAGAGTTAAAAGGTTCAAAACTACTGGTCTGTGGATATTCAAATTGGCTTCTCTTTTATTTTTTTTTTCAAGCTATTTCGGTATTGTTTATTTAGTTTGTGTTAATATTTTATTTTATTAATATTTAATTTTATAATTTAATTTAAAATGATATGATTTTTAAGAGTACAGGAACAATTGAAAAAAAAACAGCAAAAAAATCAGGTCTGAGAATATTCTGGGTGCGCTGTGGTGAGAATAAATTTGGATTGCATTATGCATGATTGTGGACTGCTTTGTAGTATTTACTATAATCGATTATGCTCATTATAACGCGTGATTCCAATTCCATCCATACTTTCTGCTTAGTAATTACTAGTACTACTATTTCTATAATCTCTCTATATTCTGTACGTAATCACTCTGTATATTTTTTAGACATTCTGTATATTTTTTGATTTTTTAATGAAACAAAGGCAAGAGTTACTAATACATTACTGGTATTTGACACATTTTTAATATGTTATTTATTATTAATTAAAATTTATTAAAATTACAACATCATGAACAAAGACTAGTTAAATAAGAAGAAATCACAAATTTTATAATTTTAATTCATAACAAAAGGTGTGTTTGAAAGAATGTGATGGGAGTATTTCTGTAACATAATTTACACTTTCTGTTTTAATAAAATTTAATTCAATAATTTTTCTCCTTCTCAATTTACATAAAGCATCTTTAATTTATATGATGACGCAATATTGTATAAGGGGTTTTAAATTGAATGAAATCATTTGTAAATGGTTAAATCGATTAAAAAAATAAAAAGTTACTTAAATCAAAAACCGTAAAAATAAAAAAATAAACCTTAAAAATGACATATTTTTTATATTTTGATTTGGTTTTCAATTTTTATTAAAAAAAATGGAATCAAACCGAAAAGGGGATGTATTACAATTATATTGATTTTTATTGTAATAATTAATGATAAGTATTAAATATTTTTTTATTTTTTCTTTTGTTTATAATGTATATTTTATTTTCATATGTTAAAAAAAGATGTACTAATATTATTAAAAAATAATATTAAATATCAAGTGATTAAAAAATTATTATTATGTTATAAAAAATAGTTGATAATAATATTTTATATTAATGCTAAATAAAAGTAAAAATAATAATTTTTAATTAAAATATGTGAAATAAAAAATAAAATTAATTTTAAAATAATATAACATATATAATAATTATTATGTAAATTTACTTAATAGATTTATGATAATAGATATAAAAAACATGAAATTGAACCGAATCAAACTAAAAAAATTATTTGATTTCAATTTAATGTTATATTTCAACTTAGTCGTATTTTTATTTTATATTTGATTTGAATGATTCTTTTTATCTAAAAATTGAATCAAATGGTACCGTGAACACCCTTAATATTAATACAAATTTTATTAGATTTTTTAAATAAATTATGCGAATAAAAATTGGTGATAAAGAAATAGAATTTATTTTCACTTATTTCAGAAAGTAGATTATTCAAAAAAAATCGGAAAGTAGAAAGTTATAATAAAATTTTCTTTAATTTATATGATAATGCAATATCGTATATCTTTAATATAATACGAAGTTTACTTCAGTTTTTTTTATAAATTATACGAATAAAAATGGTGAAAAAAGCATATTTTAATTAATTAGAAAATATATTTGATAGTTAATATTTAATATTAATTAGTGGTAGTAGTAAATAATTATATGTAGTTACTAGTAAAATAATCACTCTTTTTTCAGTTTTCAATCACTAGTAAAACATTATATAAAATATTTTTAAAAAACAATAATTAGCGGACTCACCTTACTCAAACGCTTAACCAAACATATCGGTGATTCAATAAGATATAGCTCCTAAGGCGAAATTCTCTGAGATGGGGCCCTTTAATTCTTTTTATTATAATATTTTTAGTATATAAACAACTACATTATTAAAAACTAAAATATCAAAATAAAAAAAATAACTCTACAAATAAATCTAAATCAATTATCATTCTTATTATTCTTATTATGTTATATATTTTTTTTACTACCGTAGTTTTGATTCCTCGGTAAAACTGAGGTAAAAGAAGACCAAAATTGGATTGGATGAGAAATATAATCATATGCAAATATACAATTCATGTTATATTTTATTCAAAATTGAGCATTTGAATTTTTATTTTTTTTGCTGAAATTGAGCATTTAATTTGTATATACTATATCATATTCACGGGATGTTTATCCTCTTTAACACATTTGATCTAAATAAAATATTAATATAGTTTGTCATTGCTAATAAAATTTCTAATAACATTTTAGTGGTCATGGACCGTATTGTAAACTTGTAGAAGTTAAATTCTAAGAAAGAATGTGCAAAAAAATATTTTAAAAAATTGCTTATGATAGGATTAAGTAACATACGTATTAAGATTTAAAATAAATTTAAATATCATTTTGATCCCTAATATATATTCGAATTTTGTACTTGTTCCTTAATAAAAAAAAATTTACGATAAATTCCTAATATTTGAATAATTTTGTGTGAAACTTCTATCGTTAAAAGGAATCCATTAGATGTTGATGTGATTACTAACTCGATACATCAAGAAGTTATCTATGATGTCATGTCAAATTAAATCTGACACGTAAACTTATAATGTGTCGTTTGACATGACAACATATTTTAATAAATTTAACTTAAATCAAAATGAATAAAATAGAAGATAAGAGTCTTTTATAATGAAAACGTTGTCATTTGAGATTAGAAAGTGTTGTGTCTTCTTCCCCTAGTGCTAGTTATCCCGATAGAGAAGAGGAGCTCGACAGTCTATGATTCATGGTGGAGCACCTCCATATAGTGTTGTGTTGGCTTTGTTGAGGGGTGTTTGTGCGAGTGGAATGCCCTTGAGCCTAAAGAAGAGAATGGCATCCATTGGTGCGACAAGGTAGCGATTCAACTAATATCTCGAACTAAGAAGCATCCAGACAAGATATTTTGGCAATATGCTGAGTGGAATGTAAGAAAATTTTACTTTTTGACATGGTTTCTATTGTGTTCTATTTTAAGATTCTTAGTGGTTGTTGTATGATGTGTAGGAAGACAAGAGATGTAAATTTTTGGGTTGGGATGATGATTTGGCAAAATATTTAAACCAAGGTTTTGGAAGTACTGTGGAGGTTAGTCTTTATCTTTCACAATTGGAGGGGTCGAAGCAGAAGATTATAGCAACTGAACAGAAACTTGCATAACATAAGGAAAAAAATTGTTTGTATGATGAACAGGTACAAGACTTGAAGAAGATGCTTGCAAAAGAAGATGCTCAATCTCGGGGATATGCCAAAGGTGTTGAAGAACTACGATATGTATGTCTTCATCAAATTTAGATCCAACTCTGTAAAGCTCTTCAATTTCATATCCCTCACTCAATTGACCATCTGCTTCTTCTATATTTGTATTACCACCACAAGATCCAACATAGGAATCTTTTTGCTTTTTTTCCTTCAAAATCAGGTTAACTAAATGATGAGGACACAACTAAGGGCAAGGACCATGAAGCACTTGAAGGACCCATGACCAGAGGCAGACTTAAACAGGCCCAACACGTCATGGAGACAAGGCTGGTCATTTGTATAGCTGTCATTGATGATGATTGAAGGTCCAAGTGGAGAAAGATGAAGGCCCAGAGGCAGATGCACTACCAAGACTACTAATTGCTGCTGAAGGCCCAAGTTAAATATGTTTTTAGTTTAATTTTTAATTATTGTAATTTTGGCCCAAACTGTTTAGAAGACCCATGTCTATTTTTATCTTTTTGTTCAGAGATACACTATAAGTATTGGTTTTTGTTTTCAATAAAGGAACTTTTTTCATTTTCATAAAATTTGGTGAGAGCTTCCCTCTGGGTTCCTTGTTGAACCAATCTCAGACTTATCAAGGTAATCCTTGTGGCGTCTACCCTGACTTATATTCCTTCACCGGAAATGGCGTCATCCAAATCTTCGTAACCCGTATCAAACGATCTGCTCTTAGTCAAGTTCACATCACTAAAGGTTCATCCTCACTATTAAAACCATCACCAATCACAACTGCTCTCTCCTCTTTGTTATCTTCAAAAAGAGCACCCTTATTATTATTCTCAGAACCACCTTCATCAGACTTGGTATCACTGCCATTTGACTCACTAACAATAATAACAACACCTTCCTCCCCATCACTAGGTGCTACCACATCAGACTTGGAAGTTGTGACTCAAGGCAAAATTTGTCAACTCAAGAGCATGATTATCAAAGGCCAACTCTTTTAGACCGACATCACCAGTCCCTGTCCACCGTAGCTTAAAGTCACCTGCAAATTTAATGTCATCCTTTAGAATGCCAACCAATTCAAAGAAGGACCACTTATTCTCATCTATGTCTAGCAACAATGTTTTGTCTCTCGTGATTAACCTTCATAGAAAAAGGCACATTTAACAAACCATAAAAAAGAAGCAATTAATTATAGTCAACAACACAACCACCATGTGCCCCCGACAACATAAACCAACAAAAATACAAAATAAACTATAGAAACACAATAAAGAAGACTTAATGTTTTACCTGTCTAGACCACCTTCTTCACTTTTGGGATCACAAGCTTTAACACTAGAATCTTCCTCCAAATCACACAAAACCCTAATCCCAAAAACATGTGAACCACAACCATGAAGACAAATCATTAACCATAATCCCCCTTTGTTGTGAACATTGACTGCATGTGAGACGAAGAAACGAAATCGCGTTTGTGTTTTGAAGCAAAGCATAATTCCCTCCCTCTTAATTTTAATTTTTAACTTATATAATATTTGCTGATTATTTTTAAAAATATAAAATTTCATTTCTTACGTGAAATTCTAACTCAAACTTAGAGTACATGTGACATGTCAAGTAGTTTATCAATATGTCGAGTTAACGACCACATCAGCATCTAACGGATTTCTCTTAATAATAGGGATTTTGCACGAAACTTTTTAATTATTAGGGACCTATCCTAAAGGAAAAATTTAATAAAAAAATAAATACAAAATAAAGATATATATTAGATATCAAAAATATATTTAAGCCTTTAAAATATACCAATAAGAGAACCTTTTTACTTACAAGTTCAAGTTCATTAATTTCATAAAAAAAACCCCATTAAAAAAAATTGAATACATGGCACACATGGTGGACTTTCATTTGTGGATTTTTAAAGACAATTCATACAATGCGTTGGCGAATGTGTAATCCATGAGAAAATGAAAGTCATGTTTGAAAATGACAACTGGCACCTGGATTGCAGTTTCCTTTTCCCCACTAGGTAATCGTTTTGAATTTAATTAGAGTACACTAACAATACATGTATAAATACTATCATTTTATTATGTATAATAATTGTTTTAAATTTATATAGTAATTATTTTAAAAATCATAGTTGAGATTATTTTTTTATTGGTTAAGAATATAAAAATCTTTTAATTGATAAGATTATAAAAGTTAAATTAATCTATAGATTCTCGAATTATTTAACAAATTTTAATTAGGTCGTAAAATTTTATTTTTAATTAGCTCTTGAAGATTTATTTAATTTTTAATTAGGTCCTTTCATTTAATTACAGTTATTAAAATTAGGTTTGGGTTGTAACATCTAAAGATTTGGATCAACTATTCTCACTTCTCCGAGTCAGCATTCTCACATTTCTAAGTGAGTTGTAATTTCACTTATGTAGGCTTTGAATCCAATATTTTCAAGTAGACTCTTCAACAAGTATTTTTTTTATAAGCCTCTCCAAGCTTCATCCATATAGCAAACTTGTTGCAAACTAAACAACTAACTATTTTCGTAATGATACTTAAATAAAAGGATAAGATTAAAGAACGAATACAAGTTCAAGGATTTAATTAAAAATAATAATAATTTGGAAAGCTAATTAAAAATTATCAAATTGTTCAGAGACCTACAAAATAATTTAACTTATTCTAAATGGATTTTTCAAACACGCTATAATTTAATTATAAATTATTATGTATAATATATTTTTTTAATTTTTATAATAATTATTTTAAAAAATATACTTTTTTAAGGTATTAAAATCATAATTTTTTTTATAATAATCATGTTAGAAACCATACTTAAGATGACTTTTTATTAGTTAATAATATATAAAAAAAAATTCATTGAAAGGGGTGGTAATACAAGTTAGTAGATAAAATTTCTGGATATTATTTAATTATTATAATAATTGTTTTTTTTTACAATTTATTAAAAGCAATTCTATAGTAATAATAATTCAATTCCAAATGTTATTTAGGGAAACAAACCCAATTATTTATCCATAATTATTGATGGACTTGTTACTTCTGTGTTAGGGAGGAGTTCCTCCAACACATCCGCAGGTATATATTTAAATAAACATTAATAGAATTGATTTTACATCAACGTGATTTTATATCATTTTAAAGTAACCAGATTTTTGTTTGAATAACATAGGTTAGAAAATTGATTTTTTAAGAAAGTAATATTTGGATACTTTAAGTTATAATTGATTTAAGTTATAATTGATTTTGAATGTAAAATTATTAAAATAAAATAGTATTATTAATTTACCTTTGAGTTAAGAGAATCCAGTACAGTATCTGTAACACACCACAGGATTCCAACATAATATTCGTATTACTCTTTCAATGGAGATCCTATGAAGAGAAAATGGTAATAATCTTTCTTTAACTGTGAGGAAATATGTACATAATAATATTTTATATTTTCTTGAATCAATTAAAGTTGAATGGAAAGTTCTCCCTAATTACTTCAAAGTTACCATCGATTGAAGCATTCAATGTGAAATTAAAAATGGTGTCCAAACATATTTTTATATAATCAAATCATATTTGACCAAAATCACCATGATTACACCACCAAACCAAACATGCTTCAATGAGAGTGGACTTCAACTAGGTAATGGCTCCTCACCCAATTAAACAACGTTTGGCTTCTTCTCTTTTTTTTTTTTTTTTTGCTGAATTAACGTTTGACTTTAAAGTTTCGCTTTATAGCAATTTGTTTTAATAAATTTTGATAAAATATTTTAAATTCCACATATAATTAGTGGGTTGAGGCAGCTATAACGTGCATGCCTAATTTCTTTAACCATTGTTTCTTTTTAAATTTCTAGAAGGACAAGACAAACAATATTTTATCATATAATTCGAATATTTGCTTCTCTTTAATTCTAGATAAAATGTAACTTAAGATAAACATCCCTTCTAATATAAATCAAACATGATATATAAGATCAAATCAAACAAAACATCAATGTCTTCCCTTGCTTACCAAAAATTTTAAATACACTACGTGACTTTTATGTATGCTTCAAAATATGGCCTAAGTTGTTCTATCAAATACCGAAAAATAGGTGGCTTATGTCCTTTCCAGCCAATTATTATATATGACACGATATGATTGTCTTTTTCTCTATTCCACCATGAAGAGTACAATTTGGTGTTGATAATACGATTTTCAAAGAATGCAACAAAATTGAATGGACAACACGATAGGGACAAAGTTTCTTTAGGTAATTTGCTTCTTCATTTTTAGTTGCTTTGCTAGGTATGTTGTCCACATGTGAGAATCACTGATTGTTTTCTTTTTCTACGCCAGATAAGGGACAGAGTTATGGCAGATTCTCATAAATGGATAAAGCCTCTGGCAAATTCTTTACCTTGTTTTGAAGTAATGCCAATTTTTTGCACCCAAAAACGTATAAAAACATGATCAGTGAATCTCAATTTTTACTGTTAATAATTGTTAAAATCTCAGCAAACCAAATAGTTAGTCGTTGGTTATGAATTTGGTATTTCCACATGTGTATAACTTTCTTCTCGACTTGTCTATTTCTTTTTTTTTTTTTTCAATCATGATTTTTTTTAACATTAAGTGATTATGTCAAACATGATTTTTTTTTTTTTACATGAGTTTGTATCTTTTTATTTTGCCTTTTTAAGCTTTACTCAACACATGTTCATCATCTCGACAATTAAGGTAAAAACTTAACTTGCATTAGAAATCTCACGTTAACTAATGATATAACCAAGAATATATATATATATATATATATTTAAGTACACCAGATTAATTGCTGTTTAATATTCTTAAGATGTGAAACTAAACACACTCAACTTCAAAACAGCATTTTACTATTTTTAATTTCTTTTTCTTTTTAAATTCTTTTTTTTACATTCTTGTTTTCTCTCTTCGCTTACATTTCTAATCCAATTTGGGTGGTGAAATTCATACCTTTCCACTTGTATAATTTCTTGGAATTAAAAGTCTATATCAACAAGCTCTAATCCTGCTTTTGGTTTGGTCTGTTGAGTTTTCAAGCTTGAGTGTGGAGCTCTATTCAGATCTTGATTTTTCATATATTTTGAACTTGATTTTGACATTTGAATGTCTGATCCATAAATCTTACTAATATCTTGTTTTCTTTCAGCGTGTCTCACCTTTCAGTATGTTAATGCCCTACCATTATTATGACATGAAAAATACTCTAATGATTTTTAATACTTTTTGTTCAAATTGGTCCAAATCCCGTTCCCTTTTTGTTAAGACAAGATATATTAATGGAAATAATTGGATGTATGCTCGTGTGCTTATCTTGTGGAAACATGCAATGTCCAAATATGTGAGTTGGATTGCAATAGATTCTGTTATTAATTAACATTAACAATATCATTATGACCGAGAAAATGGATGGTTTTGTAGTTGATTAGGTTTTCGGTTTTCTACTTTTCAACACGGAAAATAAAAGAAAATGATGGAATGTCATGCATGTGGCGATTTCTGCTTTGTTAATACGAAGGACACATGTTGTGACCATGTGCTCTGTTTATAGTTATATTTATACACACATATAGTATTATGTAGTGCCTCCCTCGGTACATAACTTTTCCTCACCAGGAAACTATCTATAGTGATGTAATTTGCAATTTTAAAAAATGCGTAGAGGTTAATAGAATTAGAGAATCCAGTTTTTCTTGTAATTTCCATCTGAATAATTTAAATAAATTATTTGATACCTTATTCAATTATAATTAATATAATATATTTATAAAATATATTAAAATATTATTTAATTTGGATAAAATTTGAAATATACAATTAAAATAATATAAAGTTGTAATTTAACGGTTGAATTGTTCACATTTTTTATGAAGTAATATATATATATACACTATGTGGAGTTGTGTTTTCGTTTTTAACAAGAGTATTTAAAATTTTTTCGGTACAAATTAATTTGATAATAAGAAGATAATAATAAAAAAATATGTTTCCAAGATAATGAGAGAGATAAAATATGAACCAGTCACCAACTGAGGTAGAGTATAATAAAAGTAATTGGTCTTTAACAATGTAGTAAATCAAAATTTGAATTTTTATTAAAAGAAATATTGAAATTTAATATTTAATAATACCTCAAACAAAACTATCTCAAAAAAAGAACTATCTAGAGAAAAAAAATGAATTTGTCTGTCTGAGAAATAATGGATAGGAAAATAAAAGCGGGATGGGGGGAAGAGTTAAGAACCAAAATCCCAATTGATGATGATAAATGCCTTATCATTATCATGAAGTAGCGAATGAAAAGTGGAGGCTGTGGAGCTACTAGGTGCTTGGTCGTGGCAAATTTTGAGAGTGATCCACTTTAATTAAACTTACTTTATGAAAATTACTTTATGAAAAGACCTTTTCTTTTGTTTTCTTGAGTTAGATTAGGCTTTTACTTTTTTACTTTGTTGGTTTCAGCAACCAAATATTTTGAGTGTGGTTGAGAAGGAGATAGCTGCATGGCTTCGATGTAATAACAAAAGAGAAACGACATAATTTTCATAGATTATTACAAATTTATCATTGCCTCAAAAAAATTATATATGCGAGAGGAAAGTTTTAAGATTCACATCAATCTGATTGGTCTGATCGATCGATCGATCGAACCACGACTCAGTGGTTGAATCAAATTGAGTCACAAGTTCAATCGGATGTGTTTTTGACCCGGAGCGACCCAGATTGACTCGATCGAGTTTGCGGTCAAATCCACTTGTCAACCCGAACCGAGTCACTTATTTTTTTTTTCTGGTTATAATCGAAACATCGTAGTTTCAATTTGAACCCATTTAAATTTTAGAAACCCTATCGGCTTATCTTTCTTCCTCTCGCAGTCTCGCTCAGTCGTTCTATGCCGTCACTCCGCTTGTCAACCTCTCCTTCCTTCCTCTCATCGTGGTGTCATGCTATTACTACCTTGTTAGACTCACTCAGTTCATATGTAATGTTGTCCAGAGCCACAAGTGTGTCCAACTAAATTTATTTTTTTGTTTTTCATTTGGTTTAATCTTAGTTTGTTGTGTGTGATTTTGAGTTAAATTGATCTTTTCATTCATTGTTTGTTGAGCATTTTTTGTGACAACAGTTGCTTTTTTTGTTGAGTTAGATTGACTTACAAGTTGTCACAATTGCAGTTGAGTTGCATGTGAAATTGTGGTTTCGGATCATTTTTTAAAACTGTGTGGTTTGAAACTTTTGATTGATTTTTTATATTTTATAATCTACATTGATGTAATATGACTATGTTTCATTTTAGTGTGGATATTGATATATAGTGTTATTGATGCCTTTGATGTTAAAGGTTAGAGATAATAGTAATTTTTTTAACTTGTGTTCTTTATATTTTGTTTGTGTTTTTTAAAACTTAAGAATTTCATTGCATCACGAGAAAGATTTTAAGACAAGTATAAAATTTTATATTTTTTTATTACAGACCAAGTTATTTTTTTAACTTGTATTCTTTATATTTTGTTTGTGTTTTTTAAAACTTAAGAATTTCATTGCGTCACGAGAAAATTTTTAAGACAAGTATAGAATTTTATATTTTTTTTATTACGGACCAAGTCGTGCAAGTCAATTAATGATCTATTGATTCAACTAGTGATCCACTGACCCAATATAATGACTAGGTCTGTCACTAGACCGATTTTTAAAACTATGCATGAGAGATCCATGACAAAAGGGAAAAACTCAATAATGCATTAAAGTTTGAGGAACGGAGAAGGAACTAAACAGTAAAAGAAATGACCCCAGATTCTCTATCTAGTATATATGCATTCACCAAAGGGTCTTGATGGAAAATGATAGATATCAATTTCATAGAGTCATTATGATCAAGACAACAGAAAATGAAGACAATGATAACAGTAATAATATGTAATACTAATACCAACAATTAACTTAAAAACGAAACTCACAAACGTGTTTGGCGTATTATTTGGCATAGCAATCAATATTCAAACTTTTTGACCGCACGAAGATGAAAGATGAGTCTGCTCTTTCTTTTTGTACTAGTACAGAACTGCTGGGGTAAAATTAAATTAAAGAAATAAAATATTTAAATTATAAAAATTTTAAAATATTGAAAAATGTTCTTCAAAAAAATTGAAAAATGTTACTATAAAAGAAATTTAATAAATTTGTTTTCTATTAAAAAAAATCATCTATCTATTAATAAACATAAACTATTTTAAAAATAAAATGCAGGAGTGTAGTTAGTTATAACACAAATTTAATTTAAAGATCATAACTATTAAGTATTTTAAAATTGATATCATACAAAAATTAACATGCTTGACTGAGTAACTTTATGTTGTTCATAATGTTAGTGTTTTTAATTAGATCGCAAGAATAATTAAATTTAATTTAAGCATTCTTAATTAGTTAATTAATTATGAGATGATGACTTGTTATGTTTATGTACATGTCCTATTGTATGTGTGTTTGGATAGTTTTATAGTGTTTGGACTTAAGTAGATGGGTCTTGGGTCATAAAAAAGGGATTGGTGAGTTTAGTAAAATATGAGGTGTGAAGAGAGGAAAGTTAGAGACTCATATGGTTACAAACCTTTTATAAATTTGAACCAATTATAAAACACTTTCATTTTTGCTCACTTCTTTCTCTCTAAGAGAACCCTCCATTGGAAAGCTTGAAGCCTTGATTTCCTTTTCTCAAGGGACCATGTGAATGAGTTTCTTTCAAGTTGTGTGATAGTTGAATGGTAAGAAACTCTTCTTTTTCTCCTCTCATCTTCCATTTTCATTTTCCTCCCATGAGCATCTTTGGGAGCTCATAAAAGTGCTCATATGAGGTTTTGATGTTGATTCTACTTGTTTTTGGGGTTTGGGTGTTGCTGTTAGGGTGGAGGAAAGCCCTAATATTGGATCCAAAGTCTTCTCCTTTTCACTTTCTCCTTCTCAAAGTTAGATCCTTGTTTTGTGGAGGTAAGGAAAGCTTACTCCTTTTTTTTTTTTCTTGTTTTATGATGATTTTGGGTTGGGTTTTTTATTTGAATCTTGTGTTCTTGTGTTAATGTTTAGTGTTTAGAAGCTTAAGGGTTGATTATTGATGTGTTTATTGTGAGTTTAAATGCTTGGGTAGTCAATAATGGTGTCAAAAGTTTGGATTCACAAAGAAACTTTGTTGCAAAATTCGCACTTTTAGCTAAGCAAAAATTTTAGCTAGGCTAATTTTCATAAGAATTGGATTTGCAAGAATTAAGCTCAAATTGAATTTTTTGGCTAAGCCAAATCTATAGCTGGGCTAAATTTTCTAGCTTAAGTTAACTTAAGACATAATATTTCATTCTACCTTAAATGTTTTCTTGAGAGTTCCCTAACCAATTTCAAGTACATATAAAATGATGTTATGAGTGTTTGTTATTATGTTAAAGTTGATTATAAGTTGAAATCATGAAATTCATATTAATATGTGGTTTTGCTTCAAAAATTAGGGATAAGTTCATGAATATGATGAGCACATGAGTAAGTGAATTAATGATGTGATGAATGTTATGTGATTGGTTTAAATATGACCATCAAAAGAGAGTTGCATATATTATCAATCTTATAAATGTTTATGCAAATGTGGTATGTTTATTTATACGATAATTATGTTATTTTAGGTGTTTATATATGTATATGTCTTAATTATTGTAGTATGAAGTACCTTTAATTTTATATTGATGAAGGATTTGAGTTGTGTTGGTTGATTTCTTGATGATGATATGAGATGTAGTTGAGATGTTGTTTTATGATTAGAGTTGACTTTATTGAGATCATAAGATTCACATTCATGAGTTTTTGGTGAGTTGTTTGTAAGAATTCAAGGTGTTGGAATGTCTTGCTATGCTTATTGAATTATGAGTGGGTTCATGAGGGTGATAAGCATATGAATGGTGAATCTATGATATTATAACTTCTTATGGTGTTGATTTTTGCAAATAAATTTGTGATGATGTATGATTGTTGTGGATGATAATTTTGTTTTGAGAACCATTCATATGTGTGAAAAAGAATTAACTATATCCTTTGGGAAGAATTATTTGTTGTTGGAAAATGGTATACTTGAGAGGGTGAGTTCCATGCAAAAAACATTCCTCACTAAAACAACCTAGGGGTCTCACCTAGTTGGTTATCTTCCTGAGTATCACCCCTACGTTTTGACTTTCAATGGAATGTCGAGGTGTTGAGAACTATTTCTCGGGGGGATTAGTGACCCTTATAGTGCATATGGGATGGATTTTAGTTGATGGTAAAACTTGGGTCCTTAAGATCTCCAAACCTCAAGGAATCTAAGTTTCGTTGTTGGTTGTAAGTAGACACGTAAGTTGGAGATGATAGGAAAGCCCTAAACCTAGTATTGAAGGTTGTCGGTGGTGACTAATGGTGAAATGGCCTATAGAATGGATGAGTGGACAAACTCCTACATAGGTTAAGGTCTTTGCATGGAACTCACACATAGGTTGTCGGTGGTGACTAATGGTGAAATGGCCTATATCCATGTCATTCATTTTCGATAAAATCACACTTCCTATATAAGATTAATTCGAGTGTCCCCAAATGGTCAAAGTGTAACTATATTAAAGGATGTACTTGGGTTAATCCCTCAAAAGGTGAAATCTCAAAGGAATTGAATCTGTCGTTGATGGGCTCATGATGATGATGTTTTGTGGTTGAATCATGGTGATGATGATCAATTGATTGATGTATGATGATTGAATCTATATGTGATGGCTAGTGAATTGAGGATTGTTATGAGATGCTCTATTATATGAATTCTAAGATTTATGCCTCAAGTATAATTTCCAAATATTACGTTTTGTATGTATATAATGGTGTTTGTTTATGTTTGAATTGTTAAGTTGTGTATTGTTTTAGTATGCTTGTTTTTTGTAAGCTTGCTCTTGCATTGTTGCTCGTGTGGTTCGCGCATGTGATGATCTTGTATCTAACGTATGTGGGGAGAATAAGGATAGAAGGTGGTTTGTGTCTTTGGAAACTTCATGGATATGCGTACCTGAACATGAAGACGTGTTATATATATCTTTTGTTTTCTTTTAGCGTCATGTATAGTGTTAATCGGCTCGAGTCTATGTAGCTTATCTTTACAGAGTTGCTATGATGTTGTGTATGATCATGTTTGTGTTGAAGTGTCATAGAGTATAGGGTATTTTTAATGGTGTAGATGTATCACATGATGTTTTATCTTAATATCATGTGTTTTAGCTTTTGGTCTTTGAAACGTGAAAAGTTCAAAAGTATTTTTATAATTAAATTAATAAAAAAATTAAAATAAATTAAAATAAAATCTTCCACTTAAAATCATTTCTAATTTTATGTAACGACGATAGGTCATTACAGATCGATGAAACTTCACTAACAAAGTTGTATTAAAACAAATAATATTATTAAGAATTTAATATTTTAAAGATTAAACTTAAACTAATTTTAAAAAATAAACGAATCATAACACTAATTTATTAATTATAAATTTCCTTTTTAAAAAGAAAAAAAAATTCTCAAATAGTAAAAAACTACTATTAAATGATATTTTTTTATCAACATGTTAAACTCAAAATTGAAATGAAAGAGTTAATAAGATAATTTTTTATATATAATATAGATGGTGGGATGAGTAGTGTTGTGTGGCTCACTTTTAGTATCTTAAATGTGATCTAGACTATAATTGAATATAGGACTAATTTCTTATATGTGTATTTTTATTTTTATTTTTACTGAAAATTATGTTGTGCTTGTTATAACCACAGAAGGTCAAAATTTTACGTAAGGGCCTGATAATATTTTCTTAAATATTTACTAGTATTTTCTTGAAGATGTGGCCTTTATGATGAAACGAACTGTTTTTTAGCCTTTCTGTCATAAATGTTTATTTATCCACCGTCAAGTTCACAAGTTGTTAGTGAAACAAAATAACTATTTAATTTTAATACGAAATCCTTCTTAAAGAAAATGACGAATTCTTATTTGACCAACCAGCAAGTATAGTCGAACATGGTATGCGCGAAAGTCAAACAATAATATTCAATTAAATCTATTTACACAAGATTCGTACTGTTTTTGTAATAATTCTTTTTTCTTTTACAAATAAAATCCAACAGGATTAATTGGGTTCCTTAAACATGATCCAGAGGATTAGAAAAAATCACATACAATTCTCATGTTAAAGTCAAAATTACTTCGTATTTTATCCGATTTGGATGCAAATCCAAACACCAAATCAATTCAATACCTTTATCTTTCTCATTTGGAATTTAGAAATTACTACCTCTGATTCTATTTATAAAAAAACAAATTGTAATATTAGACACAATGCATATTTAGTATACAGTTAGAATTTATTGTGACAATTTAATGTGACGTGTATTACAATGTAATCCAATTAATAAAATATTTTTGTCTCAAACATATTTTTTTAATCTGATTTGCAAACATGCAGAGTCACAAAAAGTCAGAAATCTCTTATTATATATAATTCAAAATCAATAACAATGAACACAAAGACAATAATTCTTCTTCCTCGAGCCTTTCTCGAGTTTTCAGACACTACAACCAATGAACAACGTGGAAACCTCTAACTTCTATCACGGTGTGACTATTTTTTATTGACATGATAGGACCCTCTAGGTCCAATTTGCAACTATGTATCTAAAAGAATCAATGAACTATTTGAGAACAATTAGATTTATGTCTTTCATCTTCTAATTGCAGAAGGTGTTGAAAATCTATGAAGCACGGACACCTCAGTCTCTTGTCGTATGTGGTGTCTGACACGCGTCTGTGTCAGTATCCGATACTGATACGACACTTATATTACGTTCTATATTTTAGACATTACAGGTATTCACATATTCATGTCCGTGTCGTGTCCGATGTCCATGTCGGTGTCGATGCTTCATAACTGAAAATCACAGTGGAAATGGCCAAACATCTTTCTCGCTACAAATCAATTGCAATTTGCAAAGTAGAAGGTGGCCATTGAGTCCGCTTTCAAATCAAATATGTCAACGTGTTGATTCTCGAAGAAGATAAATAATTCAGAAGAAGATAAATAATGAAAATGATAGTACGATAAGAAATACTTTCTTGCTTCAAGCTTACGAGTTAGGATAACATATGAACTTTGTTTTTGGTGTGCTTTTTCCAAAGTCCTACGTGTAATGCTATCTGCTTTTGATTAACTTCATTCTTTTCATTTTTAACTCTATTGGGTGTCAATCCTTTTGCTTTACTCTGAATAAAACGATGGTGTTGTCCGCCCTTTATGTTTATAAAGAATGTTCATAGATTCAAAGGAATAAAAACTATATGTGAAATATAAAACCAGAGCGGAATTTAAACTCAAATGCTCCTTATAAAGATGAAATGTTACTAAGTTATACGATAATGCTTGCATAGATAGTAATGTTTACTTATTTTGTTCGATGAAGCCTCGTAAATGGTAATATTGTGGTCACACCTAGATAGAGGAATGTGTTAAAAGTCACACATAACGGTTAGTCATGAGAAAAATGAGGCATGTTAAAACTATATAAATTCAATGTGCCACTTCAACATGTTCCATTTTCATCAAGACTACCCGCCATGTGAAACTTTAATGCATCCCTCTATTTAGGTATGACCACAAATATCATTCCAAAAATTTCCGTAATTCTAAATTTTCAACGGCTTAATTAAAACCTATTAAACAATAATAGAATATGATTTAAAAATTGGATAGATTATGTTAACTAATAGACCGATTGTATTTTTAAAAAAACAAATTACAAATAACTTATATAATAATTTTCTTTTTTTTTTAAAAAAAAGACTGTTCTATTACAAGATAAAATTTTTTAAAATGTATTCATAAAAAACTTGCATCTGCTACTCTCCAAGATGCAAATGGGCAATTATTATTTATATACGTATGCGCCTCTTTAGAGAATATACGAGTTTTTGGTGTCTTGAATGTATCGAACTGGATCATCTTTAGCGAATTACATCCTGTACCCACTTGTTTTGCTTCCTACACCTCTAAAAAGACCCAAACAGACAAAATAACCCCTCCACCCAACCACCCAACACCACCATTGACAACTCTAGTGCAGAGAAGAAGGCACAGATGAAGAAAAAGACGACGGGATAGGAGTAAAATAAGATCTCATTCTGAATACGTGAATTTGTAAGACACTATTTTATACTTTCAGAAAAATCTTTTTGGAATTATGCTAATATAAGTTCAAAAAGTCCTTCCAGAATTATATTAGCATAATTCCATAAAACCATTTCTGGAATTATGTAGTCGACGTGAGTGCCATAAGCATGGATTGTGTTTAAGTTCTACAATCTCCACCACCACGACATCAGAGAGCCACTACACACCACAAGTGTCACCCATCACACCAAGGAGAGGACCGTGCGATGATTTTTCTTGCCATGTTTTACTAGTTTGGTGAAGAGGAGGACCAAATCAAACATTGAGTTTTTCTTGATGTTTTGGGAACCCAAAGTGGTTCTCATTGTTGTTGTTGTGTGGTTTTGGAGATGCAATAGTTGGGTCAAAGGGAAATTTTGTGTGTTGGCACCCGTGCATGGAGTTTAGGGAAAGAATTTAAGGTATGGGGAGGGGGAGAGAAAGAGGAAGAGAGGTTTGAGCATCATTGTGAGATTAGGGAAGGGCAACTTGCGAATATTCAAAATAAGGGGTGCATGTAGAAAAATGTGGGTGCAGAAAGTCATGGCCGTAATCCTGTAATGCTGGGAACAAAGGTCAACAATCTTATTACCCCAACACACACACAAAAAAGGAACAAAATGGTGAATAAAAATTACATCATGTTAAGAAAGAATACTACAATTAATGCCTTCCATTTCCAAATGTTCAACAATATTGGACTACAGGAGCATCTCCAAAGCGGGGCTTAAATGAGTTACTTAAAGTTAAACAATCTTACTTATAAATTTTTGCATTAGAGCTGATGACTTCACAACTCGTTGCTCAAGTGAGTTGATTATATAAATAATCGTTGTTTAATTGATTACCAAAAAGAAAATTCAATTCAAAATTTAACATGAGTAAAATTAAATACTTATTTTATTAATTTTAACATTTGAGTAAATTTTATATAATTCTTAAATCTATGTGGTATTATAAGACTCAAATTTAAAATAAGCAAATAAGTAATCATGCATTATAGATGTTGAAGTATCCTTGAGCCAAATAGTACAACTAAAAAAAATCTCTATCTAAATATTTAATGCTACTTGTACAAAACTGGAAATCACATTAGAACAATTTGTGTTAATTGTTTCACGCACTCGGTAGAGGCATAATGAACCTAATTAGAAAGAGAAAAATATATATTTTAGTTTTAAAAAGATAAATTTATTCTAAATTTAATTTTATATATTTTATTCATATAATTGTTATCTTAATATTTTAAAATTAGTAGAACATTTTTTTATAAGTTTTCTACATGTACATTTTATTACATAATTATTCTCAAATTTTCATTAAAAAAATAAGTATTCACAAATTTTCTTTAAAAAAAATTATTCCCAAATCAGTTTCAGACATTAAATACGATCTTTTTCACTAGAGATCTCTTATTACATGGAGGAAAGCAAAAGAAAATAGCAGAACAAACCAGAAACATCACTACAGGCGTATAAAGAACACCCTCGTACAGCTAACGATAAATGAATCATTTCAAGCACAGGCTCATGAATACATTGTTTTCCTTCTCTGAATTACTAAATACATAAAACAACTTGAAGTCCCAAATTTTTATGACAGTTAACTCATTACTGTAGTAATGATAAAATTTGGACGCTTTCCTGCACTAGTCGAATATGGTTTTATACATTTTTTTTATTCGAAATATGGTTTTCTACATTGTTTTTACAAAATATAATTTTGTTAGGTTTCATTCTTTATTTAAATTAAAATATGGTTTGTTTAGGGTCTTAAAATATGTAAGTTTTTTTTATATAAAAAAAAAGTGGAGTAAATTTCTCTGATTCCGACAATAGGAATCAATTTTAATTTTTCATCTTCAATACCCACTCTATGTGCCAATTCTGGCAGAAGCTCGAAAACTCTTCATCATTTTCCCCCCTCTTTCTAATGAAGATGACAAAGACAGATAATTATGATACATATCAAGAGAACTCTACGCCTGCATCATATTTCTTCGTTTAAGCTAACACATCAGTAAAACTCCTTAACCTATATATATTACATCCAAATCCACAAGCTGATGGCTCAGCCTCAATATGGACAATTTTGGAGAAAATACCCTTCTTCTCTAAATAATAATTTACTAATAATTGCTTTAAAGTAAACAACTCTCCTGCACTGCAAGCTGGACCAACAAGCAAGAAAAGATTGACTTTCGTAAATTCATCTCTACAAATTAGTGATCCGTGACTCTGTGATGCTTTGCTGCAATAAAATAGTCATTCAGAAAATGCTGTCTTCACTACACGGATGACCTGATGAAGTGCAAGGAAAACAATATAATAAGTTATCTCCCACATATACGATTAACAGAACTTCAAATGTTTTACTGGAGTGTAAGGGGATGAAAAATAGATGCAGATAATGATGAGTGACTGTCCAAAGAATAAAGTGAATACTGACATTACAACCCAGTTACCCAGATAGAGTCACAAACTAGACTGGCTTAAACCACGATGGTGATTTTCTAATGTCATCAAAGGATCATTAATGAGCAAAATAGGTTTGTTAGTGTAATTGTATATGTAGTAATTCGGGTAGTAATAAAACTGCAAGTCTTTAAATCCAGAATTACTACATTGTGAGATTACTGAAAGAATGATTTACCAGTTGCAACATGACACTTAAAATGACTTAACCAAAGTCAACAGGCCACAGATCGAACATAATTCATTTACATAATTAAAATAAAAGGAGCAACAAAATATAACAATTGCGGACAAGAATATTGTTTTCAAAGATTATAATTTAACTTGTACTGCAATCAGATATATAGTTACCTGATATTCTGGTTCCTGAGTGATTCAGTAGCTGGTTGAATGCCATCATATCTCCTCACAGCATCTTGGAATAAGTTTTTAGAAAGTTTATATGTATGATGCCCTTTCAAATCGCTTTGAACTTCTGCCAATGGGTTTACAAAATATCCACCCTTACCATGTTGCAATCTATTGTTATTTGCAGTTAATATTTCTCTTTTTCCATCTTTATTGGTTGCAATATGCACAGCATCTGTTGATGGTATGCTTCCTAAAGAGAACCTTGATGTGGAATAACGACCTTCTGTCTTCTTCCAGAATTTAGAACTCAAAAAGTCAGTACCAGGTAGCTTGCAACAAGTGTCTTCTGTGGCATCAATATTGGAAACCCTGCCACCTGAAACTGCCAAATCATGTGATATTTCATCCAGGGCCATCTCTAGGCCATGTACACGTGACTCCAGAGAATTCATACCACTTTGGGAGCTTCCAATAAATCTCTATATTCAAATGAAGACAAAGACACGAATAAAAAATATAACTATTATTTTGGAAGAAAAAAAAAATACTATAAGCTTTTAAGCAAGGTGATGGAGTATCACAATTTACTGAAGAACAGCTTAAATGCAAGGGAGAAGGTAGTTTCAAATTTAAACATGCCGTAGACGTGCAGCCATGCAGGGGGATTGAAATGGTGGGAGTGGACTACATTATAATTAGGATGACCAAAGTTAAAGACAGCCAAAGTATGGCTTTACCCATTCAAATAACAAGGCAATACCTTATTCATTATACATGTGTCATGAGGATGAAAATCAATAACAGTAAACCTCAAAGGAGTATTATTGTCAATAGGACTATTAGAATTTCAGCCAAACAAAGAAAGAGATTATTAGCTAAAAGGATGTGGTAATCTACTTCGTATTTTCTGTTAAGTGTTAACGTATGCAGCTTGTTGATATTACAAATTTACTAGTCCAGGGAGGAAAATATTATCCTGAACCAGAAAGAAAAACACACAAACATGTTTAAAAATGCCAGAAAAAGAAAGGATCAAGAATAGGAATATTCAATTTATCAAACATGAAAGACTGTCAGAAAACTAGACAAAAGAAGAATAATTCAAAAGCTAAATATAAAAAAGTCATATAAACAGGAATAGTACTGGCTTAAATAATTTAGATTTAATAAGGCAAAAGGTATATCACGGCACTATAGTATACCTGGAGGAGGTCTAATAGATTTGATTGCTGGTTTTCAATTTGAAGAAGTTGTTCACGGATCAAAGCAAACTCCTCAACATCTTGTGGGCTCTCACAAACTTCATTTGCATTGTTGACAATAACATCTGCATCAAGATCATCATCATCAATACATGGAACCACGCGAGATTTTGAACCACTGAATCTCCTCATTTTTTCATCAGACATCTTGCTAAAGAGAACACGCTTTATCTCTGCCCTCGAATTTACCCCGTTTTGATTTTGATATGGGGGTGGCTTAGAAACTTCAACATTACACCTTTTAATATCATCTTCCCTAGACATATTTGAGTGGGAGGAACCCAAAAATGGAGTTTCAAGTTTCTCATCGGAGGATTTCTCCTGACCCTGCTGATGCATTGTCCCCATTCTCAAATGCCTCTCATTACTCTTTAGAGAACTCTCTCTTTTAATGGACGACATGAATGAAACCACAGATGCAGGGGACCTGTTGGCAATGACTGTTTTAGAAGAAGACTTAAAGCCAACATTGGGTGAACTTTTAGTGACACACTGACTTTTACCATCATCTGTGCCTGTGAGAAAAACCAACAACAAAAAATGACAAGATTACTTTGGCAGCATTTATAAAAGCTACATTCCTTAAAAACTGTTAAATAAAGAAAATATAGAGGTCTCAAGTTCAAATTCTGAAATGGAACAATTTTCGATCAGGTTGTGTTTTAACATTGCAAAAAAAAAAAAAAAAAACGGGTAAGTATCATCAAGAAAATTCATCCCCCAAATTTTCACTACCAACTTCACGTGCATAACAAACTAACTCACAACTACAATAATTTATTATTCACACTCTTAAACTGAATTCAGCCAAACTGAAACTGAAGGAAACCCAGCAGAAAGATTCTCATCACTATTAGGAAAGTAACTTTACTTGCGAACTTATCACAATGCAAGAAAAAAACAAGCCTTACCAACAGAAGCACATTCAGACTTTACTTGCGAAGCAGGAGCATCTTCAGTTACCTCCTTCCACGTCTCCAATGCACGATTCATAGTCTCCCGAACCACTTTGATCTGTAACAAACAACATTACCACTCACTCCAATCATATAATATAACATTCAATCAACGTTATTATTATTATTTCAATTCTTTAACTCTTTTCAATTTCACTACCATCACAAGTGCATTATATTATTCCAATTATAATTATAATCTGAGAATATTAAATTTAGGAATATACCTTATCAAATCTCCGATTCTGCAACGAATCCAAACACAGAGCCTTATGCTGCGACGCCAAATCTCTCTCCACGGAAGCCACCTTCGCCAGCGCCTCCGCCGCGGCCTTCCTCACCGTCCAGTCCTCACTGCCGAGGAACTCCACGAGGCACGGCACGAGCCAGTTCACCGCGCCGCGGCTCGACGCGCCGCCAGCACCGACCACGCTTCCGATCAGTACCAGCAGTGCCGCCCGCGCCCTGCACGCGTCGCTCTTCACGAGCTTCCCGAGTCGCGGCAGCGCGCTCCGGCGGAGGGCCTCCGCGTCGGGGTCCGGCGACGCCTCGACCGCCGCCGCGAGGCACAGCGCGGCGCCGATCTGCGCGTTGGCTTCCTGCTCCTGCGCCAGTGCGTCCATGAGCGGCCGCAGGAACGCGGCGGAGAACGGCGGCCGCGTGATCCGCGACGACATCGACGCCACGGCGTCCACGCACTCGGATCGCACGGCGGAGTCGGTGTCGCGGAGCCGCCGGAGCACGGTGGCGAGCATTTTCGAAATGAAAGGCGAAAGCGCTTCGCCGTGGAAGCGCGAGAGAACGTTTAAGAGATGAACGCATTGTTTTCGAACCGGTGATTTGGAAGAGGAGTCAGTGTTGTGAATGCAAGAGAGGAAGGAGGAGAACGAGTCATGGTTTAGGGTTCTGGCGATGGACTCGAGTTCCGCGGCGGCGCCGGCGAGAGTGTCGCGGTCGGAGAGTTTGTTAAGGCACGTGATGACTCGCTGTCGGAGGTTATGAGTCGACTCGGTGCCGGAGAGTGGTGGCGGGCCGCTTAGTGAGTGACGCCGGGAAGACATTGTGGGTTTCTTTTCTTCTTTTTTTTTTTGGCTATGCGGCGGCGAGTCAGTGACTCGGCATTCGAGAAGCGGAAGGAACGGCTGAGGAGTGAGTAACCGCTAAAACGGTGCGTTGAGAGTGATTTTGGCGGCAGAGTTTGGAAGAGTGTTTTTGAGAGTAGATTGCTTAAAGCGATTTTCTTTATCGTTGGGATTTTATAAATCAACGCAGTGCAACCTGTGCTGCGCATGGATGCATAAGTTTTGGACTTGGATGAATATTTTTTTTATTTTTTCTGAGTTATTCTACTATGTCTTAAAATAAGAATTTAATTACCTGCTAAAAAATAAGAATTTAATTTTAAATTTATTGACAATGGAAATAATTTTTATACTCTCTTCAAATTACAAAATTATAAGTTTGTTAAATTTTTTTAATAACTATTTTAAAAATTATATTTAAATAATTTCTATTTAATTAATAATATAAAATATTAATATTGATAATACATGAAATGTAAATAATGATAGAAACAATATATAATGTGTTTTTTAATTTTAAAACAACTAATTAAAACAGTAAATAATGAGTTTGTTAATATTGATTCAAAAATGTAAATATTTTAATCATTTAAAATTATTATTAAATATTTTCTATAATTGTAATGTATAAATCATTTTTTTGTTTTACTTTCCTATCTGTGTGAAGCCATTCATTAATATTTGCTAATATTAATTACATATTTGTTAAAAAAACATTGATTATATATTTAATATTTTCCATTCAATTAAGAAAAGTGTTTTAGTTAACATTATTTATCAATCTATCTTATGATAGATCACACGTTTTGAGTTTAATTTGTTTTAGTTATGTTATTAGTGTGAAATATTTATTAATTTTACTAATGATTAATTTTTATTTTAAAATATAATTTTTCATTTTAGTGAAATTTTTTAAAATTATATTTTTTATCAATTAAATTTAAACTCATAACTAAGATATATTTTTCATCCATAAATTTGGAACCCCTAACCTTATTAAAGAAATCCAAGCGTAGTTCCGTTCAAAAAATATTGTAGATTATGTCATGTCATATTAACATTGAGTTTAATTGTCATATCTTTTTGACAGAACTTAATTTTAAAACAAAAAAAAAAGTATTATTAATGTATCATATTGTTAGTATAATCAATGGAGTATATTATAAATAAGAATAAATTTTAAAACATAATGTCGCCTTTATTTTCTAAAACGTTAAATAAATTAATTAAACCATTAATTAAAATAATAAATATTTTATCAAACTCGTTAGTTTGTCTTTATTTAATATCTTTTAATTCAAGGTTTCTATTTTCTTTATAATAAAAGAATGGATGCGAATAAACGCTTGCTTGGGAATCAATTAATTATAAAAAAATATTTACTTTTTTTAAAAAAAATCAACTCAAAATTACTACCCGATGTTGTGTTATTTTACAGCCAAATTAGTATAAATCTATTATAAAAATAAAATTGGAAATAATTGTTACATTTAAATATAAAATATTTTAAATTTTTGTATGTACCATTCATTATAGCATTTCCTTCTAAAATTTGAAAACAAACTAGAATATTTTTTCTGTGAAAGATGTGATGGGTTCAAATGCTCCAACTAATAATTCACCTTCTTGTGTTTACCCCAAGTTATGTATACCTACGTGTCCTTCAATTTCTGCCTCACAGTCTGATTAGTCACATGCATCAAACGCCACAAAGCAGTAGCAATAAAATAAAAGAGGAATGATTAATTAGCAGGAGGTCAATGAACTTATTACGTGTTTAATTAATTAATCTTAACTTTGATAGTTAATTCTAAGTTGGTTTGATTATGCACCTCATAATTCATTTTATAATGAAATACTAACAATAGTTGGCATGTACTAGAGAATAGCAGCACATGATGAAACCACATGTAACGCATGCCATTGCACAAGAGCATCTGTTGCTTCATGTGGAAGTGGAATTAATTGACAGAAAAACAAAAATAATAAATATTCATTTTTTTTCTAATAATAATGATCAGGAGAGTATCTTGCAAATCTAATTAAAGAGGACTAAATGTGGAGCATGTGAATAAGGTAAGGAGGAAATATATATACTAATTTGTTATCCCAAAGAGCTAGCACAAAGGATTCAACTTGTATAGCTATCACGTGACCCTTGAATATGGATATCCACTTAATAGTAACCATTTCTTGAATGTTTTAAAATCTGATATAAAATAACTTTTGAGACGAAAAGTCATTCAATTAAAGGATTAGAATCCTTGTTCTTGTTCTTGTTTTTGTTTTTTTTTTGTTTTTTTTTATTTTTATTCGTTTGGAAAAAATGTAAATTATATTAAACCCAAAATGATACAACAATAAATGGGCATACCCCGTGGCAAATTTACTGTAGGGGGTTGCTTTTAAAAACAATTTATGGAAGAGGGTCTCTTTTAAAACAAATTGTAAGGGAGGTCTCTTCTGTACCTGGGTGTCACCATTGACACTGGCGGGAAGCTTGAATCGACAGTGACAATGGTGGGATAGGGGGTGCCGCTATTCATAGCAGCGGGACAGACTGACTAGGAGAGAGGGGGTAACGCCATTGGTGTTGGCAGGATAGGCTGAGTAGGAGAGAGGATGGGGTACCACCATTGGTGCTGGCGGGACGTGCCAACGTGAAGCATGCCGTCAATAAGAATGGCGGGACATGCCAATAATTTGACATATGTATAAGTTCATTTATTCAAATTTACATAAAAAAAATATTCTATTGTTTATGAAAAATACAAAAAAATGCTTAATTAATAAAATAGTATCAACAATACAATCATGCATAGACACTTTAGTCTTTAAAATAGTGAACGTGTACTAATTTATTCCTTAAGAAATTATTAATAACCTATACTTATAATCTTGATAGAATATTTAGTCTCCTTTTTTTTCTCATAAATTAAATTAGGTTGAGTGATTTTTTTTTCAGGAATCAAATTAGATATTACTCTTTTTTTAAAAAGAAGATATAAGTCTTTTGTAGTAAAAAGTTAAAACAACTTTTTCATTAAAATTAAAAATCTTAAATAAAGCAAGCAAATGAAATTACACGTTTAATTAATGTCACAATATCCATTGTCCATTGATCTAGACGCTGAAGCAAAGTTGATTAAGGCACTGAATGCATTCAAACAAGCGTGATTTAATCAATGTAAGGTAAACGTCAATATACCAACAAATATTGGATATCTCAAAGTAAAATTGTTTTGACTTCCATAAACGCTGAAGCATGCCGCCAATAAGAATGGTGGGACATGCCAATCTTTATTTCGTCATCTATTTTCCTTAAATTTAATGAAATTCTAAATAACTTTTGTTTGATATTATTATTAATGTAACGGGATATTTGCCAATCCAGTAACAAAATATTTTTATGTACATTTGAATATTTTTGTATTTTTCATAAATAACAAAATATTTTTTTTATGTAAATTTGAATAAATGAACTTGGCATGTCCCGCCATTCTTATTGGCGGCATGTTTTTAGCGAGATCAGTGTCCCGCAGGTGCCAATGGCGGGACTGTCCACGTTGGCACGTCCCGCCAGCACCAATGGCGGTACCCCTTCTCTCCTAGTCAGTCTGTCCCGCTGCTACGAATAGCGGCACCCCCTATCCCGCCATTGTCATTGGCGGTTCAAGCTTCCCATCAGTGTCAATGGCGGCACCCATGTACAGAAGACCTGTAGCTACAGAATACAAGAAGGTTTGTATCAAGATGTTAAAACAAATGCAACAAGTGCGTTTGTCTATACATAAGAAACTTAATCTTACTAATAACCTCTATTACAGAAAATTGATAATCTTCAAAAATCAACTTGTTCTAAACAGCCAGATGCAGTAGACTGGAATTGTTATAACTAGACAACTAAATTTTTATTCGTTTGAATTGTACTGAAATGTGTGTTATGATAATTTTAAGCTGCAAATAAAACATGCATATATTTTTTATGGTAAAAAGCAAAACATTTGGATTGGTTATGGAGGGGAAATGCACCTTCCTTTCCAATTGGTTAGTACAAAAATTTGTTTCTGCTCCACAATTAGGGAAAAATCTTTTTCTTTGTCTCTCTAATAGTAATTAATAGAGATTCATTATGCCTCATTTTTCAGCAACTAAACCGTTATCTTTACAAAAAGCAAGGACCCAACCAAAAGAATTGTGGTTCTGGTGACTAATTGAACTGCCCCAAAAATTATGCCACAGTTATGATTTATGAAAGGTGAGAATAAAAATCTAGTAAAAAGAGGAGGAAGAACCAAGAAGGAAAAAAAGACGAAAAGGGCAAAAAAGTGTTATCATTCTAACTACCATTCTAGCTACTTGCAATGGAAAAGACTAAAGAGATTTATCTGCCACTCCGTGATTTTAGTTAAGAGGCAGCAATGATTTAAAGCATCAAGAGTGACCAAAGATAACCGGAATGGTATTGGCATCTACCAGAACCTACAAATAGTGTCTCATTATTATACACAGAAGCCTACATATCATATACCCCATAATTCATGGAATAAGAAAAAGAACAAAGAATAAGTTGATGAATCCATGTGACCATTTCCATTTAATTTTCGTGACAAAGACTTGGCAGTTCTTGGCCTTGTGCTGTAGTTATCACATTGATTAAACCAACCATATATATAGAGGAATCTGGATATATATATCTGCATCTCCATAGTTGTTTATTATCACCAATGTTCTCGTTACACTGAAATGTGATAGGAATATGTGGGTAAAATATTGGGAGATCTTTGCAAACTTAAGGTATTATATTATATATGAATTACTGCGATTTATATGTTGTTCAATAGATTTTTTTCACCAATGTGGGAAGTTGTCAAAAACAATTTACACAAAGGTGTTCTTTGTAAACAATTTATATTGCGGGAGTTATTTTTGTCACGTTTAATTTATTTTTTTTCTGTAGCGGAAAATATCACCTTGAATAGTATCTCTTGTTTTTTAGTGTCATATTTTTTATATTAGTTATAAATATAATTCTTGCAAAAAAAAATTTAAAACTACACTATATCTATATTATTTTTCTAAAACACTCATTTTAGTAAAAAAAAAAATCTTATTTAACATGTGTATTTTTATCTAATGTGAGTTTATACTCAATTTTGTTATCTCTCAATATTTGTCCAAATTGTTAATCATATTCCACCATCAATTAAGATAATACTTTTATAAGAATACCATAGAATTAAAATACTATAAAGATTTTTATCAATAACTTATGAGTCCACTCAAAGTGAAATTGGCATTATATTCAACTTAAAATTTATACTGAGTCTTCATCGTTTATATGTTACTCAACATGTTCATCTTTATATAACATCTAGAACTTTCACGTTAACAAACGTTATTTGTTCTACAAATTCAAATTGTCATTTCTCTGTTTGGGGTGTGTTTTAGGGTCGATGGTGTGCTAACACCAAAAAAATCACATTCTTAATTATGTTCGTCTTTATATAACATTTAGAACTTTCACGTTAACAAAACGTTATTTGTTCTATAAATTCAAATTGTCACTTCTCTGCTTGAGGTGTGTTTTAGGGTTGATCATGTGCTAACCCCAAAAAAAAGCACATTCTTAATTGTTTTGCCTTATCAGTTGGATTTAACTCGAGCGACAAGAATGAATTTTGGTAAAGGACAGAGATTCAATTTCTTAAAAATCTGGAAAAAAAAATTCCTCTCTAAAATTTCCTTCTGTTGTGGGATAGAATATCTTCAAATTGTAGTCTTTTTGGAATCTATAATCAAGAGAATATAATGCAGCATTTCAGGTGTAGCATTGTATTGGAACTGTTTTTCTTTTTAATTAATTTCTTTGCATGCGTAGAAAGAGGGTTAAATTAAACAAATCGCTTTTTGCATAAAATTCAAAGAGAAAAAAATAATAATGAAAGCTTTCAAGTATGAAATTTAATGTTCCCCGCCACGAGTTTAATTTAAATATAAGTACAGGAATTGTTGTACGAGGTCAGGGAATTCTCTTTAGACACTTGGAACAACTTTAAGAAACCCTTTAATACTAAGTTTAATTACTTAATTAAAGCTATTCCCATCAAGATGCCCTCACTTAATTTTAATTATAGTCCACTCCTTTTTATCTTTTTTATTTATTTACTTTGAACACAGTGCATCGATAGAAAATATGGCATGGGCAAGGTAGCATGGTATTAGCAATTGTATATTTCTTTAACTTTCACTCCACGAACGGTGAAAGCCCCGGATTAAGCGATTAGATTAACTTAACAGGGGAAAAAACTTAAGGAAGAAGTCATTAGAGGATGATGACAAGCATTGGTGAAAGGTAAATTAATTAGTACGAATATGAGCTCAAAAGTATATATATGTATGCATGTGTGTACATGTATGCACATGTGTGAAATTGTGAATGTTCACTTCAAGTTTAAAGGATTGGAATATAAAAAAGAAAAAAAAATCATTGACTCACTGGACTTTCTTTTCCCTCCCCCAACCAACCAAAAATAAAACTATCTCCTGTTATTTTTCTTGCCCTTAGATGAGAGATATAGTAGATTAATTGTATAGTATTAATTAATTATTAGAAATTATTTTTTAATTTTAATATATTAATTATAGTAAATTATTATTATTATAATACCTAATTAATTAATGGACATTATATCAAGATTTTATTCCCAATTGGACAAAAAACACAAATGAATATTTTAAATGACATGCCAATTTTTTAATTGATGGAATAGAAATGAGAATATAATTTGGGGACAAATATTTGAATAGCAGGACAAGATGACTCTTAAAATAGATTAAGTTAATTTATTTTATATATAATTAGGGTTATTTAAAATTGTGCATGGTACCATTGATATAAGGGATGTTGGCCGATTGGATTGAATTGGTTTTAAAGGAAAAATATTTGATTCAATCAATTCAATTTTTATAATTTATCATCCAAACGATTTTATTCAAAACTTTAATCTAATTTGATACGATTTCAATTGGACCAGTTTTTAATTTTAATCATACTTTTATTTTTTGATAAAATATATCATATTTTATTTACATGTCTTTATATAACTATATTTATGCATTTTAACTCAAATAATTAGTAAAAAAATATTTTTAATTAAATATAAATTTTTATTAATAGGTATAAGTTAATGATAATTTTTTAAATATATAAGAAATAAAAATATAAACATGAGTGATATTATCAAATTATGAATAAAAAATATATACATATATACAAGTTTGGTTTTGATTGAATTGAATTAGATCAGTTTTGAAAATTAAGTCTAAAATCCAATCCAAACCAATCAAGATATTTGATTTTTCAAACTTTTATTTGTTTGATTTTTTATTTTCAATTTTCATTAGATTTAATCGATTTATGAACACCCTGGTTGACATGCATTCTTTACTACTCATCCCACTGATAAGTGGATAAACAGAAAAATCCATTTACTTTATTGGAAGATACTCATAAAATTATTAATCATTGAGTGCGTAAATTAATTGACATGCAAGACAACTCAAGTTTAAGTTTGAATATATAATTATGTTAAATACCTAAATACTTGGATGGTGAATTTTATTACTCATACTAATTCTATCCAACTTAAACAAAAAAGAATAATTATAGTCTAAACAAAAAAAAAATCATAATTTTAATTTCAAGAGGACAAGAGGACTCTTGATTTCAAGAGATGATAAAGATATGGGCAACAAGAGGAGGTGGATAAACAGTAGCTATGATGTAAGGTGTAGGGGTTTGATGAGTGTGTTTATGAGGATCATTGTACTGGCCCAGGTCAATGTTGTTTGACTGAGAGGCAAGACCCCATCTATTGAATTTGTCTTAGATTGAGAAGCCCCTTCTTCAGTTGAGTTCACATGGGAAAACCCGAAAAAGTAGACCAAAACCATCCAACACTTTGCATATCACTGCCCTTGCTTCGTGAATCATGTGTCTTTTCCTTCTCAAGCGACACCCCCACATGCACTCTCTGCTTGGGGAAGAACAAAATTTAACACCGCCATGGGGTGATGCTCCATTCATTATACATTTTTATAAATTTTTACAAATATGTTATTGGTATAAAGTATTTATTCATAAATTAATATTCATTAGAAAACTTAATCAATCATTTTTAATAAATTTTTTCTCTTATCATATTATTTTCATTCATTCGCCAAATTTTATTTAAAAGATCGAGCTTAATTTCATTGAGACTAAATGATATATAATTGGTTGATGATCCATTATTTGATTATTAATTGGGGAGAGAAATTTGGTGTTGAGGGAGCATCTCCCTGAAAACATTCCCTTGCTTCCTTCCACAATGCCCTTTGGCCACGTGACACTTGGCATGTGCCCAATAAATTTGGATAATGTGTCCTTTTGGCTTTTATCAACAACGCTATCTAAGCAAAGTTGTACTACTAGTATAAGTAGACACAATCATCGAATAAATGTGTGCGTTTCACGCTAGTTGTTCAATCGATCGGTCACATTGTCAAGAAATATCATAATGAAACTTCAATAATTGTATAATCAGCACTATTGTTATTAAAAAATTATAATCCGTTTTGTCTCTGGTGTATATGTGAATTGTGGTGTTTAATTATTATTCCCCTCACAAGCCAAAAACCTCTATTTATGATGTACGGGTATCACAAATTGTTTCCATATTATTGAAAAATATCCAAGTCTCATATTATTTGTTTTGGAGTACCGCTTATATACATATATTTGACAACTTCACTTAATGTCAATTGATTTTAAGATGAAATCTAACATGATATCAAAGCATGCTTTGACCTGCGACATCGCTCTCGCCTCCGATGAGCACCCACCATTTGTTGTTCACGCACCAAGCTTAATAAGTGTTGGGCGTGAAGGGGGTGCATTGGAA
Source organism: Glycine max (assembly GCF_000004515.6). Taxonomy (NCBI): domain Eukaryota; kingdom Viridiplantae; phylum Streptophyta; class Magnoliopsida; order Fabales; family Fabaceae; genus Glycine; species Glycine max. The sequence goes on along the minus strand of NC_016088.4, from coordinate 4,074,480 downwards.
GTCCGACATCGGCTGTCTTAGAGTGCAACTTATAGATCTGTTGGACAACTTCACTTAATGTTAATTGGTTTTAAGATGAAATCTAACACATATGATAAGAATATGAGAGAGAAAAAAACAAAACATTAGGAAGTGGGGTTCATTCGGGATGCTTAACAAGTCATGCAACTGGAGGCTACAGCTAAGCTTGTTTTCAACTAGAAAACGAGAGTTTTGGTTGGTTTTTAATAATCTGAAAAAAAATATTTTTAAAAGTGGTCCTGAAATTAATGAATCGATGGAATCCTCACTATGTTAAGAATCAGTGTGAGTTTGTCCTTCTTTTGTTTCTAATAATCCAGTTACAAATTTAAATTGTTGTGTAAGGAATATTATAATTCGACTTAATATATTTTAAATTTCTGTAAAAATGATAATATTTGTTTTAATCTTTCAAAAACAAATTGTCTCCTTTTGATTCTTCATTTATAAGAATGGGTCATATGGGTTCTGATTCTTCACAAAAAATTAATCTCACCCTTTTTATTTCTCGGTCATGAAAATAAGAATATCATACAACACGTTTTATATTATTTTATCCATAAAAATAAAAGACAAATAATGTCACAAAAAATAAGGTTTGCAGCAACTAATTCACCCTGCTCGCTAAACTCCTTGATACATATAACATTTTAATAAATAAAAGATTAAAAATAACACGATTTACTTTTTTATGGACTCAAATCTGACATTATCTTATTTGTAAAGACTAAAAACTATGATTAATCCTAATCATTTGAACAGCTTTTAGAATCAATAGGTTAACTTAAGAAATTAAAATAGTGAAATTTGTGTATCACTTGCATCTTTGGATCTCAGTGGTGGTGGTCCTTGGTCTGTCATACTTAGGTGTTAGTTCTGTCCTTATTCTGTCAAGAAGCATGGTACTGAATAATAATTAGTTAGCATTTGATACATTAAGTTATATTTTATATCAGCTAACCTTCATAATTCCACATGGAAGCTGCACAACAAATCATAGGTTGATTTTTTTTCTATGTCTTTAAGCTGAAATAATTTTAAAAATTCAAAATCAGTTTGAAAAAACATCAAATATGAGATAAGCAGACTTATCTGTGATCTGTCATACTATAATACTCATTGGCAACGCGATAGTCATCAGCACGAAAATACTTTCTTATTGTTTTAATCATTAAAAGAATACAATGATAATTAATCTAGATAAGAGATAACGTATTTTTTTTTTATAGAAAGATGAGATGTTATAACATTTTATCAATTATTTCGTTTATATAGCTCGAAATTATTAGAAGAATTTAATTAGGAGGTGAAAAATATCCTCATTTAATTATAGAATCTTATAATTAAAAATTGTTAATCTATAGTGTATAGCTAGTAATATAAAAACTATCCAACAACCATCATGTATAACTTTTACATCAAATACTAACTTTTATAATGGACAGTTTGCTTAAGTTTATTTTAAAAATAATAATAAAATAAATAATTTTTTAATATGTTTATTTAAAAAAATTATTTAAACTAACCAATTTTCTATTTTTTAAGAAATAAATCATATCTATTTCTTAAATAAACGTTTTTACAAAAAGTTTTTTTTTTTTAAATTTAAACAAACTGATCCAATTACTTTAAAAGTTATATTTCAAGTGATTAACAGTATAAAACATTTACACTAATAAATACTATATCAAAATTAAAGATTTTTAACACTTAAAAACACTTACTAAAACGTAAAATAAAACAGATTTGTATGGTAGAATGGTTTGCCTTTCCTACCAAACTAGAAAATGTGCGTGGCCCTGTTTAGATAAAGTTTTCTGTAAATATTTATAAGATAAAGTAAATAAATTTCTTTCAAAAAATTAAAAAATAAATTGAGTTTTTTTCATAAATTAAAAATAATTTACCTACTTTAAATTTTGAAAAAAAAATCTTTAATTTATAGAAGTTAAGTATATAATTTGATTTTAACTCTTGAGATATGCTTAATTTTTTTCCTCCTTCAAACATTATAAGTTTATCGAAACATAATTGTTTATATGTATGTGCTTTGGACAATGAAATTTGAATATTTTTTGTCAATGGAATTTGGAAGTGCGAAAAGTTTTATGCAGCAAATTCAAATTAAAACTTTTTCCAAAATAAAACTTCCAAATTCCATTGACAAAAAATATTCAAATTTCCAAATTGATACTAATCTGGTCGTACATTGCTGCATATGTTTTCTCCAATTCATTGCTCCATTATTTATTATTTTTTTCTATATAGGGTTTCCAATGGACCCAATGTTCTGGTTGAATATTTTTGCATGTTTTTCTTAACATTCAGAAAAGTACTTTTGGGAATACTTTTTGTATTCTAAAAATTACTTTTTAGAATGTTAAAAACTAAAATTGTGTTCTAGAAAGTAATTTTGAAATGTAGAAGAACAATATTTGAAATGTAGAAAACAAAATATTGTTCTTGAAAAATACATTTCAGAATAATAATTATGTATCAATGTTATTATTTATGGGTATAAAGATATATGTGATGATAGAAGCAGGCAAGAAAATAAAGGGAAGTATATTTAGGAAAAAAGGACCATGAATATAGGAAAAGTCTTTGTATTGGTACTTTGTATCATTTTTTTGGTTAAATTATTATTTTAATTTTCTAATTTTTGAAGTTTGATATGGTCATCTAATGGTTTAATTTAGTTTTTTAATTCTTAAAAACAATCCAATTAAGTATTTCGGTCCAAACTGAAGCCTCCGGCGTGACCGTGACAGAAATACTTGTCATTTTTATACTTTCTAGCGGTTAAAAAATCGCCAGTAAATGATTTTCAACTAGTTCCCTTTCAGCTTCATCTTCGTTCCTCGTAGATTCCACCCAACAACAGACCCTTTTATTTGCGATTCTAAGTGTTGGTGTACTGCGACAACAACAATGCACCAATACCTCTTCGTTCTACTTCGCAGCAGATCTACAACGACGTGGTTTTGCTCGCAATTCTAGACCCTGAATCCAATTCCTCGTCGAATGGTGGCTTTTCTTCTTGTTGTTCACTTGCTGCTTCGGCAATGGGATCTCCACAACATCATTCGGGCCCACAGAAGGAGACGATGATGATGGGGCTTAGGGATTGTGGCTATGGTGAGATTTTTTGTTGTGGTGTTGCATGCGTGTGGCTTTTCTATGATTTTACAAAGCCTTCATGTCCATTGGAGGCCAGGTGAATGTTTCTGGGATTTTCAATTCAACGTTGTTTTTTTTTTTTGTATGTGAAGGGTGGAAGGTTGATTGGAATTAAAATCGGGTGATTAGATTTTGTGTGCAGGTGGGGCAATGGCTTTTCTTTTTCTTTTTTTTGATTATGTTTGTTTTAATTATAATTTTTTGAATTTTGTTTAATAAATGATACACTCCAATGAAAAAATTAAAAACAAATTGAATAGCACAGCTAAAAATAAAGATAATTGATTGTTATAAGAAAATCACAGTAATATTGACTTTGAGAAAACATTCTCCCTCTTCCTTTTTCCACAAATTGCTTCCTTGTTGGCCATCACAATTTTCAATTGCATATCCCAAAATGTCTGTTAAATTAATTAAAACAATAATTAGTAGCAAACAAAGGAAATTAAATATAAAAAATGTGTAAGAATAATTTGAAATTAAAAAAACTAAAGACAAAAGTTAATTCCTTGAGACTTTGTATTGTACTTACTTTATGTGCAATGACTAGAAAAAGTCAACTCTACAACATAATCGGTCTCCCCCTCCCACCACAGTCCTTCTTTTTTAATTCTCATTCTCAATTTCCCATCTCAATATAAATAGATAATTATACGGTACAAATAATTGGATAAATCAAGATGAAAGAGGAGATATAAATGAAATAGTGAATAGTGGTTAGTGAGTGATTACCTAATTTGGTTAGTGGATTAGTTTTAATCATCATAATATTGTGTTGTTGTGGTAGAAACTAATTTATTGGGATAGAAGTGAGTAGTAAAACAAAACCGCAAAATAATTCAAAAAAAATAGAGATTAAAGAGGCTTAATTGTTGTTACTACTTTAATATTATTAAGGATAAATTAGTCTAAAAATACGGAGACAAAAAATAGTTACACAAAGTTGTATTCCCTTTATATATTAGCATTTAACGGAGGTTTTTAGACCTCCAAACAGTGTAAAAGTGACACATGTTCCTACTATGTTAACAGGGTTAGTTTCAATTTGGAAGAAAAGACTTAATTGGATCATTTTTTAAGAATTAAAGGATCAAAATGAACCATTTAATAATTAGAGGATTAAATCAAACTTCAAAAATAAATTAGAGGAAAAAAAACAATAATTTAGTTGGGGCACACGCACAAAGACCCATGAAAAAGTTTATATTGTGTTCTAAAGGCAATTGTTTCGTGTACCCCCCTATGCTTCCTGCACCCCCTAGAGGACAATAATACCCTTCCTCAACTTATAACTCTAATGCGCACCTCATTCAGGTAGCGACAACCCCTTTCCCCTCCCGGCAATGGTAATGAGCATCACTCCCCATTCCTCACCACTCCATCAAAAAAACCCATCAAAATGGAAGGAAATCCATATTACCTAAAAATCATATAATGAAATGATCATTTAAGAAGCGCACATGTATCCCAAAATAGTTATTTCATAATAGGATTTTTCGTATTATGGAATAGTTATTCTGGAATGCCTATATACCTTTGGAATAGCTATTCTAGAATACTTATACACATCTAGAATAACTATTTTGAAATACATGGTACACTTTTACAATAACTATTCTAAAATAGGGTGGTTGTTCCCTTTATCCTTTCTTGACCTAATTTTTGTTCTCTCTTTCAATCTCCTCACCCTATGTCACAAACCCCACTCTTCCATCTTCTTCAACCAATACCACCAAGCCACCATAGCCCAACATTATCACCAAACCACCGCACCACCATTAACGTCAATGCACCAACTTACCATAGTGCCACCACAATCTCTAACCTAAACAGCCACCATGTTTGAAGTTTCGACACCCAACAATGGAAGGAGTGGTTGCACAATCAATGACGTCAAGATATGTTGTTGAGGTTATGTGTATTGGGGTTTGGATGTGTTGGGTTTTGGTGATGGCCATTGGCAGCATTGATGAAGATGATGGTGATGTAGTGGGTGTGGGGGTGCTGAGTCTTTGGCCTTGAAGGGCAACTTTATCCTCTAACATTATTCCAGGGGGTATAAGAAGCAAAAAGGGAAGGTACAGGAGGTAAATGCATGTTCCTTATCTTTAACAAAGGTGGCCCATTTTGTTCTTTATTATTTTTTACGTAATTGTTGTTTGTTTTTTGTAGTTGTTAGATGAATTAGAGATAAATGTCTCTCTTGTTTCGATTAATTAGAAACTGCAAGGAATATAAACTCAGACCCGAGCCCGTCACTTACCACCCTATGATGGCATGATGAGATCCATTGGTACATGGGCTTTTTAAATTTTAAATTATAATTTTTTACAGTAAAAAATTGTCAGTATTAACTAAAGTAAAAAATCCGCCCAACCCGTTTAACTTTTTTCTAATTTTTGTTTTATTTCTTTTTTCCCCTCTCTTATTTTCAAGTTACCCCTCTTTCCCCCACCTTCCCCGCATCACATCCCAGTAATTTCTCCTCCTCACTTTCAAACCCTATAGGGTGGTTTATTTAAAGAGAGAAAAAAAATTGAATTCAAGTAGAGAAATAAAGGTAATCCACGCAAAAGTTTAAAATTCTTTATGGGTAAATAGTTATTTTATGACTAGAATAGTGATAAATTTATTCTTTTAATAATGATAACCGATGAAAAATAGCAAATGGATCAATTTATCAGATTCTTTTTACTTTCAAAAACTAAAATTTAAATTTTATCAGATAATAAATTTGTCAGCATTCTTTAAATTGAGAGATAAAAATAATTATTTTTTCTTCTTTTATCTATTTAATCTCATCTAATGGCTAAAATCTGGGAACGCACCCCACCCCAACCTGTAATTTCCCATCAAGATCCAACAAAACAGACAATACTTTGCCAAGATCCATCAAAATGGTAAAAAAAAGATACCGCATCCAGATCCATCGCAAGCACCCAAAAGTTTCTGTTTTGACATCAACCCATATTCAGTAACTCGAGTTCGTCGTACTTGTCGCCGTCGCCACCGCTACGACAGTGACAGCGGGTGAAGTTTGCGGAGGGGGAGACTGAAGAAGAAGTTTGTGGGAAGATTCACATCCAGACAAATTTCTCAAACTATACATTCTCTCTTATCTTTTCTCAAATTACATAAGTTTATAAAAAAATTTCCCATATACATCACATTTCTACGTTTGCTGAAAAATTGGGTTTGCCACTCCAACATCTGGCCTCTTTTTTTAATTTATATGTTTAATTTTTTTAATTTAAATTATTAAAATAATACAAATAAAAATTAAAACTTTTAATAATAAAAATTATTAAAATTGTCTAATAATATATTTGTTTTATTAAAAAAATTAATTTTTTTTAAAATAATTATTTTCTTCAATTTTTTATTAAAATAATTTTTATAATTTTTTAAGAGATATATATAGATAAAGAAAAATAAAAAAATTTAAGAAAAATATAGTATAATTTTTTAGTTACATGTATATATTTTTTTAGCTAAATTTATATTCAAGTGAAGGTTTAGAGTAATGTTACAATCCCAATGATGGGTGAATAGTGTTCTCACGGGTATATGTAAATTTGTCGATAGTGATCGAATTCGCTATTCACTTTACAACATATTTTATTTTGTATGTGTAAGACAACTCCTTTAACAGAGGGTTGTCTGATTTCAACTCTCATCCCTGTTGAGATGGATGAAAAAAAATGAACAAAAAAATTAAAAAAAAAATGTAAAATTTATCGATAACATGATCATAATAGAAACTATTATTTAACATGTCTTCATCTTAATTATTTAAGTACTTTGTTTATAATGTAGTATAATGTTCTTCTAAATTGTTAAATAAAAAAATTATCATTTTTAAAAAATTCTAATGATATAAACAAATAAATTATATTTAGTAACATAATAATATTAAAATTTTTAATTTTTTTACTCAAACAAATATATTATTAGATAAAATTCATATTTAAAAAAAATATTCACCTACAAAAATGTCTTATATAAATTAAATATACAAGATAAGTAATTATATTTAATAATATTATTTTCTTATTAAAAAAATTATTTTAATAAAAAAAGTATTTTTTAAAATCAATTAAAAATATATTGATATAATATAATATTTATATTATTTTAATAATTTAAATTAAAATAAAAAGTTGAAAATAAAAATTATTTTAGAAAAATAAGAGACCGGTACGGAAGTAGTGAATATAAAAATGTGATGTAGATTGAAATTTTTTTGATAAACTTATGTAATTTGAAAAAAGATAAGAGAGAAGGTATAATTTAGAAAAAAATTCCACATCATCCATGATTGTTTGCTACCGTACTCACGTTCCTCTTTCTCTCTGTCACTCACCGACAAGCGGAGAACGTCGAGGACCTCCTAAGGTTTGGCACCATGTGCGGTTGATTCCGAAGGAGTGGCTGAGCAAGGTCGAAACCAATCTCAGATCTGAAAATATTTATAAACTTCTATATTATTGTACAATAATATTTTTGAAAGATAAGAAATAATTAATTTAAATAATGTTAAATTGTTACTTTGTTCAAAAGTCGTTGATAAGAAAATTATTAATATATATTTTTTATTAAATTTATATTATATACTTAAACTACGCGTAAAACTATTAATATGCTTCATTCAACGTGGAATTACATGTAAAATTATTAACATTCTAAATTAATTGTATTTTATTTATGGCTATACATGTAAAATCCTGGATTCTATAAGTTAAAAAAAATAGACACTAAATTAATATCAATTTAAGGATATAAAATCAGATCAACTTTTATTGTTCTTTTAGAAAAAAAATTCCATTTTTATGAATGTGTTATTTTTCAACTCGTAATCTGTAAATATTAAATTTATTATAAAAATGAAGTCAAATTAATATTAAATTATTTTATATTAAAATAGAAAACGGAATTTTGTATAGAAAAAAGTTTATAATAATTACCACCGAAAAAGCAAACTCTGTTTGCAAAGAATATTATCACTTAAATATTTTAAAGTTTTTTTTCAAGCACATCATGGTTTAGACATTTAATTTGACAAATGTAATCTAACAAATATTTTTTTAAAATAAGATACTGATTCCGAATGACTTGTTCAGTAATAACATCCATATATTTTCAATCATCATTTAACAAACCTATTGTTTGCATAATAGGATATGATTGTTGTTCTCTTGAATAATTAAGCAATTCAAGTAATATAACTTTCCACTTCCCGAAGGAGTACAGTGAAATCTTCAAATTGTTGTTGTTTTTTTTTCTATGACCCATTGATTTTTTCCGTTGTTTCCAAACAAATTGAGACGAAAATTAGACATATAAAAAAATGATAAATTCAAGATAAATTTTATTTCCATTCATTTATGTCAAAAATTTAGATGTGTTATTTTTTTGGATTTTGAACAACATCTTCAATGAGATCATATTCATTAAACACAACAGCATGTCAAATTTGGAATATTTTTCATCTTTATAATAGTAGACAATTATACATACTTGCTTGATTAATCAACACAACACGATCTTCTAAAACAAGTTTTATTGTTTCTCCTGCATTACATTAGATTAAAAAATTAGTAAATAAAGAACAAAATATTTTCTTAAAAAATTGAAAAAATTTAATAAAAGTTGAAATTTACCTTACAAATGTGTTATATTTATACCGTGCATGAAAATGTTGTCCACATTATTAGATATATAGTGTTACTCTTTAATCATTTAAATCCAAATTCGTATAGCACAATTTACTTCTTTTAACATTGTTTTCCTTAATAGTATGTTTGTTTGGATAGAGAATTTTAATTGAGAAAAGTAATTTAAAAAATTTGAATTTCTGTAATTTAGAATTCATTCTTTGAATGTTTTTTTTGTAAAGAATTTAAAATTTTGAAATTTTAAAACAGAATTTTAAACAACTAAATATTTGAAATTTTAATTTCCAAATATCGATAGAGTCTGAGCATAGATGAACACGTATAACTAGTACATCAATCATATTTTTTTTTTCATTCATTTTTTTTCACCCTCATAATTTTAAATTTTTTTATCCAAACATAAAATTTTGAAAATAAAAAAATTTCAATTAAAATATTTAAAATTTTTAAAATTTAAAATTTCTCAAAATTTAAAATTCCTCCATCCTAACACATTCTAAATATATTTACCAAAGACGGTATATCTTGATCATGACCAGCTAATATCATTAACAACAACATCCTTTCCCTTTCCTTTGTAAGCGCTTGAATTTTCTTGATTATCTATTTGAAATAAACCACGATGACATTAAGATTAATATAATTACCTCAAAATGCAAGAAAATAAATATTAAGAAAACCCTTTTTTGTGTATATTTGTTGTTTTCACATTTGATACTATTCTAAAAGAGACTTAAATAAAGTCTTGTAATTCTGCCGGAGTATTCTGAGATTAAAAAAAAATTCATGATGCTTTTTAAAACTAAAAATATAATTTTATTAAGTTTGATCCATACCTTCCGGATAAATATAACCAAAAGAAATTCATGATGCTTTTTAAGACTATCAGATAAATATAACTAAATTTATATTCTGTCTTACATTTTTAAAGTTGGAATGAATAAAAAAGATTTATAATATTTTAATCATTTAAATTTCTATTAAGCTGGAATGTATGTTGAGAACCATTGGTGGTTTTTCTTTTCTTAGCTGAAGATTTGAATTGTTTAAGAATTTAATTTACAAAGATACATAAATATAAATAATAAACTATAAAATTATAAAAATTATTTTAAAAATTTTAAATTAGTTATTTTAATACTATATTTTATTCTATAAAATTCATTTATTGCTTACACACAAATAACAGAGAAGTAAAGTGTACGAACATTCATGACTAGATTAGAGACATACAATCTTGCAATGGTAACACATAGATTTGACGACATCATTAAAATATAATATTTTTAAAATTTTTGTTTTTATTTGTTTTAAGCTAATATTTGTTTTTAAGAATTGACTTAAATAAGTTTAAGATCCCTGAAATATATCTTAATTTCGCAACTGATTCTTAAAAGATTTTTACTTCTTGTTGGATCTTTGAAACTTTAAAAGTTTAGTGGGAGATCCCTATCATTAGAAAAATATTTTAGATTTTAGAAAAACATTTTAAAAAGGAAATTTTGTAAACATTGTCATTTTGGATTTTGGATATTTTAGAGTTGTTGATATGAGACGAGGATTTATGCTTTTTATTGAAACATGATTAGGTTGGTGTTGTGTTATGTTCTATGATTTTAAATTGCTTTTGTTTGTGATTGCAGGAAGTTAAAAACTGTAAATTTTGGATTTGGGATGATGATTTGAAGAAATCATTGAACCAAGACTTTGAAAGTAATGGTGGCACTGGAAGTAATGTGGGCAATGTGGGTTGTGAAAATAATGTGGATGTGAATCATTCGTTGTCATAAATGGAGGAGCTGAAGTTGAAGGTTGCAACAAATGAAAAAAGAATTTGTTTGTATGAGGAAAAAATATGGAGTTGAAGAAGATGTTGGCTAAAGAATAACATCAATCTCAAGCAAATTCTAAAATTGTTGAACTACGGAAAAAAATTGCAAAGCAACATACTAAGCTTACTGAACTAAAGATGATCAAGGTTTTAGGATGCATTGTAGTGTTCCTTTGGGGTTTATTGAGTGTTGTTACCATTGTATTTGCAATGAAATAGTGTTCTAGTAGGTATGATAATGTTATTTATAGTGAATCATCAACAATTGTAATGACATGCTGGTGGAAGTAGAATTATGTGAATCATGTATATGGTCCACTTGGTCCTTATATAATATGATGTTTCTATTTTAAATCCCTATGAAATTTGAATATTTTTGTTTAGGAAATTGATAATTTTGCTATAGGTCCCCACAAAAATTTGTAAAGTTTGTGCTAGGTCCCTCTAAAATATGATGGTACTGTAGTTGTCCCTACCATTTTGGAATATTCATAAACCATATAGTTGTTCATTACATGATCATTGCCCGTTGACAAAGCCCACAAAATAAAGTAGGGTCTAAAAGGAACTTTACATACATAAACTTGGGACTAAAGACGGTATTTTTAAAAGATAAGACAATGTCTCAAAGGCTGTCTCAAAAAACAGTCTCAAAGACACTTTACATACATAAATTTGGGACTAAATAAGCACACATTAACAAACTAAATCTTCCATGGTGACTTCTTTGGATTGCTAGTGACTTCTTGAGACAGATTTAGTCTTATGGTAAAGCCCCTAGTGACTGGTCTTGGAGGCTTAAAAGCTTGAGCTTTATGCTGAACTTTAATGTCTACCTTGTTGGTTTCACCCTAAAAGAAATATAGCATTTTTCAATGTATGAGTTGGATTTCGATCCACATAGGACAAATATGCATAATACCTTGTGATTAAATGTCTTCAAACTTTATATGGCTCATAGGGCTATAGAAGCAGATGCCTCTACAAAAAACTTACACATTATCCTAGGAAATACATTCTAAATAAGTGGTCTGATTTTCTTCCTAGTTTTTGGTCCTTCTCCAGAAATGGTTGATGATCGGTGGTTGAAGCTTGATGGGGTTGGTGTTGATGTAGATACAAATGGTGATGGTGTTGAGTTAGTCATTCTATTGGTTGGTGCAGTTGGGTCATTTGCTTCTTGGACTTTCGTGTTGTTGCAGAAGTTTGTGTTTTTTTCTTACTATGATTTGATGTTGTCTCATGTTTTCTCTTGTTATTTGCCTTTACAAATAAATAAGATGATAACATTTTAGCAAATGGCAATTTAAAATTAACAAGTTATGGATAAAAACTTTGGAAGGAACAAGGAAACATTACCTGAGTCTTTTCGACATTGGCAGAAGGCTCATTTTCAAACATTTGTGACGAAACCAAATGACCTAGGTTGGCAACAATAACATCTTGGTTCCCATCAACTTAGTTCCTATTAGCATATGTGCTTGCATCTGCAGTTGCCCCATCATTTGAAGCAGGTGGTTCCTAGACCACAGGAGGAGGTAAGGGACACCTCCTATAATTATGGCTTGATTTCCCACACCTACTACATTGATATTTGGTAGTTTTTTCCCCTAAGTTTGGTTGGGTTGGACTCTTCATCTAGTTCCCTTCTTCTAATTTTTTTTGGCCTACCCGGACCTCTTTTATACTCAGGTGGTGAAACACTAGCAGGATTCCTTGAACCCTTCCACATTCTTTGACCGTTCATAGCAAAGATCTTATTTGAATAACAAATGTCATAAAACTTCCTACTATAATAATTATGGACAAATGACTCTAGTTTTAGACCAGCATACCTTATGGCAGTCACTGCATGGCGGCATGGAATACCAACTATACCCTAAAAGTTACAAGTACAAGTCCTATCAATCAGGTTTACAATAAATTTTTCACCTTTCAAAGCATGAGTGACCTCAACTATTTTGTATGCAGAATACATAGTGGTCCAATTACGAGCATGTTATATTTCCCTATCTATCTCTTTTTTGGTTTAGGCATGATTTCACTAACATATTTTTTTAAATTTAGCCTTTTGTGTTACAAACCTAGCCATTAAGTATGACCGAATCCACTCAAACAATGTTATTATTGGCTTCTCCCAGCAGTAACAACTTCATTCCCACCTTGTGCATTTTCATTCCCACCAACAGCAACTTCATTCCCACCACCATTCAACACCTTCACATACATTTTCACAACATTGTCAGTGCTCACATAGTGGTTGCACAATTCCACGGCATGGCTATCCAAGGCAAACTCTTTGATCTCATTATCAACCCCCTTCCACCACAACTTAAACACACCCTTACATTCTTTCAGTTTCATATCTTTCTTCAAAATCCCCCACAAACTCAAAATACAACCATTTGTCAACATCTATGTCGGCCAACAACATGACATCTCCACCAACATAACCCCAAATAGGATGGACCACATGCCCCCTGTGATGCACTTTGATAGAAAATGCCATCTCTGACAAACAGTCCAAAAAATAAAATTAAAAATTAATAAATAGTTTTTTTAATCCACTTGGCAGTCCCTTCATATGCAACCCCACATTTTGGACAAGCACAGAGGCAAAGGAAAAACCCTAAAGCTACATCAAAAGCATTAAAGAATAACGAATGCTTACATAAATGAAGCATCTTTTTCTGGGACCACACTATTGTCTTCAATCTCACTTTCACCAAACCGCATTGTCTTCAAACTCCCTTCCACCAAGAACCCTACAAAACGCGTCAACTACACAGTCGATGTCCAAAGCAGAAAGCTCTCGTTGTCTACACCAACACATCAGGAAGCTCACCCTTCCATGACAACAATTGATTCCCCCACACTCGCAATCAAAAGAAAACCCTAGACACGTTTCAAGTCTCTCTCAGAAGTGGCACTACGTGAACAAAGAAAAAAGGAGGCACAACGTTGCAGGTCTCTCTCAACAGTTTTCAAAACAACACTCACTAGCCACGTTTCAGGTCCTTTAACTTTATTTTCTTTTTTAAAAATAAAATAGTTTATTAAATTAAATTAAACATAAAGATAAAAAAATCCACGTGGCACAACATATCAAAGATACCTCTGATGTGGCTTCGCATGTGTATCATTGGCATGTCCAACTAATGAACACGTAATCACGTTTTAGACAAAGACTAACAACAAGGATCTCCCACAAAACTTTTGAAATTTAAAGGATCCAACAAGAAGCAAATTTTTTTTAGGAATTAATTGCGAAATTCATATATGTTTCAAGGATCTTGAACATATTTAGACCTTAAAAATTTATTGAGGACAAAAAAATTCTTATTTATGATATAAAAGTTATATACAATTAGATTTTGCAAATCACATTTAAAACATAAAAAAAATCCATACACAATGTAAAAAAATAAAATAATTAAAAAATAGTTTTATAGCATTTTCGTGATATTGTTAGTTTTTCTTCCAATTACATTAGTAATTTTATTTTTTTTCTTTTGATACAAAATTTATTCCATAAAAACAAATTTTCAAATTTTAAAAAATAGAGTAGTAGTCAACAGCCTTAATAATGTCTTTAAAATTTTTCAAAGGCATCATCCACATACTTGCCATCATTTGAGTAATTTGGTGGTGTTCTTTTTTAATAGTCCATAATTTAGATGACTTGAAATGTTAAAATAGAAAAAAGAAACTAAGTGAAGGAGTATAAGAATTTTATAGATATTTGCATGATATATAAACGAAAAATCAACAAGATAAAAATACATGTCATTCATATAGATGTGTAACTTGTTTATTGTATAAAAAATTCTAAAAAAATTAAAAGGAAATTAATAACATGAATGAACATTCTTGTAATTTTTTAATGTATCAAATCACATGGTGATCTTATATTTTTAAAGTTGTCAATGAGGACCGCTTCTTAAAGTTGTTAATCAAGATGGCTCATGAGATTTTATGGGCTCATGATGAAATATTAAATAAGGCCCTCTTATATATAAATATTTATAATTAGACATGTAATTTCATAAAAAATATACATTTTATTTCACTAAATAAATAACAATTTTAATAAATCTAAAAAATATATATCACATTTTTATTTAATTTAGTCTTATGTTATTGTTTGTTATTCAATTTATATCTTTTAAAAAAATTATATACACATAAATATCTATATATAAAGTAGACATGATAAAGGGGTCAAGTAGGAGATAGATCTGACTCTTACAATTTTCATCCCCGCATAAGGCAGGAACCATTTGGTTTAAAAGAGGTGATATTATATTTTTGAAACTCATTCTTACTCCCATCAAATTTTATCAAGTTTAGTTAAACTCACATGAAACTCCCCTCATTTTTTAAAGTTTAATTTATTTATATATTTTTAAAATATTCATTATTATGATTTAATTATTTTTACTATTTGGTTGTTATTAGCTCATTGACAAGTGCACCAAATTGTCATAAGTAATAAAGTAAAACGAAAATTTGAGTGTTAAGTTTACATGGACTTGTTTATACTTAAATTGGTGTATATTCAATTCTCCGGTAATTAATGAATTAATTTAAATAATTATGATAAGGAACAATAAAATAAATTGATATAAAATTAAAATAATTATCTAAAACATGCAAGGGAAGACAAATAAACACTTGGAGCGATGAAACAAAGGTTAATTCAGAATATGAAGGTGTTGGGACTTAGCCTACCACAATTACTCTAATTGTAATGTTAATAATTTTTTTATTTAATATTATTTCAATGATCACCTACATCTACTCATATACTATAACCACAATCCCTCGTATGAAATAACCTAATTTATCTAATTTTGTTCTAATCCCTTAAAAGATAAACCAATTAAATTGCATTATAAACATAGATGTATAAGAGGCTAAATAAAATCATTCTATCCCTAGAGATAAATTATTTAGATGCTTTAATCCATTTCTTAAGAGATAAACATTTTCCAATGTCTACACCAGAAAAATACCATGAATATGAGTGATCAAACCACAATTAATGAAAGGGAGGAATGACTCCTAATGATTGATTTCCCTTGTTCCTACACAAACCCTAGCCTTTGCTCTGTCTCTGGGAAGCCCTCTTTTTTCGTGGAGACTTGTTATCCCTCTTTCCCCTTCCTTTTTCCTCTTTTAAAGAGGTAGTCTACTCTAATTTTTTGCGATCTCGCGCTAAGTGCGACTGCCGCACTTAGCGAGTGTTTCCCATTGAGCGCCTCTGATTTTTTGAGGAAGGACTCTTTCACGTGATATTAGGCTTCTTAATGTGACTTCTATGTGCTAAGTGAGTGTTTTCCGCCGAGCGACTACGTCGCGCGAGTGTGTCTAGCGTGCTGAACAAGAGTGTTTATGCAACAAATACAACATCAAAACAACATAAATTTACCAGTTTAACACTTAGTGACCAGAAACTCAGATTGTGTTAATATCCTAACGATTCACACACAAAGAAACAATAAAAGAAGGAAATTTCAATAATTTTTATATGACTTAATCACAAAATATATCTATGCACAGTAGTTATCAGTTGCACAAAGAAAATTCTATAACTTCATTATTATCATCTATCATTGACAAAATATCATTTTAAATTAAAACTTACATATATTTTGTTCTTTATTAATATACTAATTTTAACTTTATAATTTTATTTTTTGTTTGTGTTACTTATCTTATTAAAAAAATGAATATTTTAAGTTTATTATCATAAATCTATTATATGTATCATAAAGAGTTTAAAACTTGTTCAATATATAAATTTATGACTATAACATGTTAGGAAAACTAATTAAAATTGATAGTTTTATGGCATATCACATTTTAATTTGAATAAAAAAGAATTTATAAAATAAAATAACAAATTTAATTTATTTATAAAAATAATATAGAAAATATAATTTTTTTTTACAAAACTATATTTTTTTTAAAAAGAAAAACCTCCTTTTAGTCGTGGGCCCAAGCATGACCCTTAAGACTGACCCTAACCCGTGTTGTCAATAATGACTTATTTCTATTATTAACTAAAGGGAGTGTAATATGGACAATAGTGGAGGGTTGTATAAGATGAAAAGGTATGGTAATAAAGAGTTATTCTTTTATTACTTTTAATGTTTTGTTTTTAGGTTTGAATCTACTATGATAATGTAAATTTTCAATCTACTATTCCTGTTGTATAACGAAATATTCATAGTCAAATCTCAAATCTCTCCTTGAAGAATAATAATTTCACAATGAAATACAAGAATAAAATTACGAAATATCCAAGCTAAACAAATATATAACCATTATTTTTTAAACTGTTAAACAAAAACAAACATAACAATATATCCTAGAAAAATAATCCAAATCAACATCCGTTATTTTCTTCTTTTCTACTGGAATTTGGAAGGAAGGCGTTACCATATGAATCTTCGAGATTTATTTTTTCAGGAATTTCAGGAATTTCATGACCTAAATCAACAAAAAATATATTACCCAACCTGATTTTCTCTGCAAAATGCTAAAAGAATAAAACCATTAGAAATGAATCAATGAGAGCAAAGAAATGTAAACACGAAAGTTGTGAGAATTAATTTAGCCCAAATAGTAACAGAATTTGAAACAGAAAATAAAATGTCACAAAATAGAAATAGACAATTACAAATATGACTGAGACAACATATATAATAATAGAAAACAAAACAAAATAAATATTTATCGCCAATTATTCACAGTGAAATGTTTTGTTTTCTCATGCTTGCAATGATTTATTGATCATCATAGTATAATGCTTGACTATCCATTATAAGAAAAATAATATTTTAGAAGCCATTTTTTATAGAAGAAAAGAATGATATTTTGATGGAAACTCTCGTTTGATGATGGTAAGGATATATAGAAGGATTGAAAAGAAAGGAAATAGAACTAAAGAAGAGGCACGAGAATGAAATGTTGCCAACCATAACTTTGAAACTACCAAATAACAGTAATCAATAATTCATGGCATCAATTAAAAACAAATTAATAATAATTTATTGCAGCAAATATGAAGAGGCAAACACTTTCAACAGCGTCATTCACAAAATTGACTGACAAGTTAAAAGAGTGAAGAAAAACATACTTAGTATTTAAAAGAAAAAAAAATCTTACAAAACACATTAATAAAAATAAAGATTTACACATAAATTATTTCCACAATTACAAAAATGCCCACGAAGACTACAAAAATGATTTCCAATAATGTCTTCATCTACTTCTTTATATATATATGTGTGTGGAGATTCTCAATGGACTTACATATTTTTTTTTAATATTAGTGCATTAGCGATCAATACAATAAAATCTGGATAAAAAAACTCATTGAGTTTCTTTATTTAACATAACGATATTATAATATTTTATTATTGAATTTAAAAATCATTTATCTCTCCTTTTTTTATGTGCATTAAATTTTTAGACACTGTTCTCTATCCTCTCATAAACATTAATCGTCTCTCCTCTCTCGTCTATCATTAAAATATTAATATATTGTGAAAATTTTTATTATAAAAAAATATATTTTAACGTATTTTTTATAATTGCAGGATTAATATGAAATTTTGATTTCTATATAATACATGATAAAAATAAAATTGAATATAAAAAATGATTACCTATTTTTTTAAAAATTAATTGAAAATAATTGCTTTAATATAAATTAAACAAGCATAACGTTAAGATCACAAAAGGTTCTTTTTTAAAGAAAATTATGGCTCACAGAGAGAAACAATTTGGTTGATTTGGTTAAAAAATATTGATGATCCAGATTTATATAAATTGTATTATTTTTTATTTTTTTTCAACCAAATCAACGTTGCATTACTTTTTACTGTAAATTATTTTTAGAAAAAATTTATTTTTCAAATTCATTTAAATAGAAAGATCATCACTATTTTTTAAATAATTCTACACTTATTATTTTTAAAATAAATATATATTATAATTTAATGTTTATGAGAGAGAAAATAATGTTTGAAAATTTAACTATAACGAAAGAGGAGAGGTAAATATCTTTTAAATTAAATAATAAAATACTATAATATTTTTAAGTTTAATTTACTACAATAAAGAAACTCATTGATTTTTTGTCTAGATTTTATGGTGTTAGTTGTTAATGTATTGATACTAAGAAAAGGATATAAGTACATTAACAATCTTTTATATATATAAAGGAAATATCATACGAGATAGAGTAGACATGAAATTGAATAACATTCTTAAAATAATCTCAAGTAATTCCACATAGTATCCTTGTATAATACCTCATGTATAATAAAAAATTAAATAAATAAGTCTTTACAAAAAGAAAACATTATCCTCAAAACATGAGTATCTAAATTAAATAAACTCTAAAAAAACGAAAGTATCCACATCCAAGGTCTTATTCTCGAGTACTAACTAAACTAAAATAAACGTAACTAAGAAAACTATGTCTTCAAGTTTGCTTAAACTCAACAACTTCTTTCTCGTGCTCCGAAAACAACACTACAAATATAGCTAACACGTCATTTGCAGCCTCTACTTTAGCATAGAACAAAAGCATGTATCCTTGAGCCCCTTCAACTAAAGACTTAAGGCAGGAAACAATGAAAATAATGGAATTGGACATAGAAGAATCAATTGACATTGGTTGTAGAGCAATGGAAATAGTTTTATCTGAACAATGTATGACGACACGATTTGAAGACAACCAATTTATACCAAGTATGACATCCAAACCAGAAAAGGCAAGCATATAAGATCAACAAGATAAGTCACATCGTGATACACTAAAAGACAATTAAAGCAAGCAATGGAAATAGCAAGCTTCTCTTTTGTAGAAATAGAAACACTAAAATCAAAAGGCAATTTAGAATTAGGCAAGGCTAAATCTTTCACACAATCAAGAGATGTGTCGTTCTTGAATCAAAAAATATAATTGTTTTTCTTTCTTTAATAAAACCCATACCTTGAATCAAACCATGAGACTCCTTCACCTTTTCCTCTTAGAGTGTAAAGACTCTCCCCTGATACGGTGGCCTTGGTTGGGATTTCCCCTCACCCTTGCAACTTCTAGCATAGTGTCCCACTTTCCCACATTTGTAGCAAGTGGTTTATGCTGCAAGACATAGACGGTCTTCATGAATCAAGCCACACCACTGATATTCGACACCTTTATCAATCCTAACTCCTTGCACATGTTTTCCTTTGTTAATGATGGGCACAGGTCACAACTACTTCTGAAACTTGTCATCCTTGCTATGGAATTTCTTCCCATCAAAGCTAGCTTTCTGCTTAGATATTTGAGCCCTTATTGCTTGCATTTTCTGCTTTGCTATGCGACACCTGTTCACTAAGGTATGATAATCTCTAAGTTCCAAGATGCCGATAAAACTTCGTAACTCTGGTTTCAATCCTTCTTCAAACTTGATAGCCTTCCAATCATCTTGAGGATTATCCTTCAAATAACAAGAAAACCTTGCTAGGCTCTCAAACTTAGCCACGTACTCGACAACAGTCATCTCTCCCTATTGAAGTTGGAGGAACTCAATCTCCTTTTGGATATGAACAATGTGAGGAAAGTACTTCTCCAAGAAAACTTCCTTGAACTCCTCCTAAGTGATAAGAGCTCCTGAAGTTGCCAAATTCCCTTGAGTGTTGTTCCACCAATGCTCTGCATCAGACTCTAGCATGTAGGTAGCAAAGTCCACCTTCTGTGCATCATCGCATATCATGACTCTAAGAAATTTCTCTAGCTTTTGAAGCCATTCTTCTGCTTCCATAGGATCTACACTGTCGCGAAAAAATGGTAGATCATTCCTACGAAATTCAGATAATCTCGTGTATTGAGGGTTTAGAGGCGCAATCGAGTTGGTGACGACTGTGCTTCCATTACCATTCATTTGACAGATAGCCTTCATCTGTGCTTGCATAACTTTGGTCATTCGAGCCAAGGTCGTTGCAAGTGCATCATTCACAATTGCCCTTCACCTATTAGGTGCAATAAATTTGCATATCACCAATTAAACATTCGGTCGATCAAGTCCAATATTTAAAAGAATAGCATGTCATTTATAACTCTAATAAGCAGTCCTATGTGCCCATATTTGATCTTTTGAAAACAACCTACTACCATAGTCCAACTTAGGATCAAACTGCTCTGGTACCAAAATGTAATGCCTTTTGTTACAATAACAATCCGTAATAAAATATACAAAAAAGAATATGAAATCCTAAAATTATAATAGTATGAAAATATCTCATGTGTAATAAAATAAGTTAAATAAACAAGTCTTCACAAAAAGAAAACATTATCCTCAAAACATGAGCATCTAAACTAAATGAACGCTAAAAATATAATGAAAATAACTGCATCCAAGGTCTTATTATGAAGTACTAACCAAACTAAAATAAATATAACTAAGAAAAATATGTCTTCAAGTCTCCTTAAACTCAATAACTTCTTTCTTGTGTGTTTTGAAAACAACACTTATAATGAGATGATAATCCTAGTGAATAAAATAACTAAAAAGAGTTTGCAAATAGTGTTATCTTCAGTCGGCACGGTAATCCAAAAAATCAACCATGATATTCACAATGAATTTAAAATAAGATTATATATATACACACACACTCTAGTAAAAATCATGTTAAAATAATTATAATTCATGACATTATGAATAAATAAGATATTTAAATAAACGACAACATCTCACCACATCTAAATAAATATAATAGACACAACTCAGTGATTCTCAAAATCACAAGACTTGATTCTTTGATTCTTGGAACTAGTGTGAATCTTAGATTCTTACACACACATGCACACACAGAGAGATAAGAAATTCATGCTCTTCATTATTCTTTTATCAATTGCGTCGAAATAATTTTTTTATTTTTTTTTTATTTTTCTTAATCTTTGAGCAACCCACTAATACTAAGATAGACTGTTTATATGTGATTCTAAGCGAAGGTACCGTGTACCTTTATATAAGAATGATACCTAATTTGAAATTTGTTTAACCGATCTTTCTTAATCTATTATTTTTATTATCTTTAATTATAATTATTCTTAACCAATCTAATATATTATTATACTAACATCTTTTCAAATAAAAAAGCAACAATCTAATATTAATAATTTAATCTATCTTTTTTTATTAAACGATATATTTATATTTTTTCTAAATAATTATTAAATTATTTTAAAGATGTTATCCAATACACATACATAATGGTTGCATAGCAACTTTCAAGACAACTTTCATATATGATAAAATTCAGCGAGTATACTTAATCAAACTAAGTAATAACATATCAAATTTATATACCAATGATCAATGGACTTCAAGGCAGTCACAATTCATTTAGGTAGTGTTCGGTTGGTAGGAAAGAAAAACAATGAAAGTGTAAAAATAAATTCATCCCTCTTTGATACACTTCTGGATCTATCACTAGTCAAATTTGAAAATACTCAAATTCACATTTTTATTATATTCTTTATTCGCCTTTCATCTCAGTTTTGTGAAGAAAAATACACCAGTGGATCCCATCATTTTCGTACACATTTTAGTGTGACTTTCAGCTCAATCAAACGAATGAATATATACATTTCTTTTCTTTTCATTGTTGTTGTAACTTTTTCCGCTTCTCTTTTCTATGAAACCAACACAGCCTTGATACGAAATACACATAGCTTTATATCATGATAAACACAATTAAATTACAACACAATAGATTCACAAATTATCCTAACATACACATTTTCAAATCACCAAATTTTGCTACAGATATCATAATTCAATCATGTAATTTAATTCTCACCAAATCAACATGACTAGAACTTAATTGAAAGCAATTTGAACCTTTTAAACCTTAGGGGGCAGATTTTACAAATTATGGCAATAGTATATTCAAAAGTCATTAATCGCAAATCACGCAATTAAACATAAGAATATAAAAAATATGCTCTTTGAGCAATTGAATCAATTGGTCTGCGTCAAGGTTTGCCGAATAGTGAGAAAGCAACGCACATATATGTGGACTAGAAATTGAAGAATATTGTAAGACATATTGTTCTTTATAAATAAAGTCTTAAAATATTATTTGTGATTTGTATTATATTTTGCACAAGTTTTAAATTTAACATTATTTGTTTCTATAAAAAATT
Source organism: Glycine max (assembly GCF_000004515.6). Classification (NCBI taxonomy): domain Eukaryota; kingdom Viridiplantae; phylum Streptophyta; class Magnoliopsida; order Fabales; family Fabaceae; genus Glycine; species Glycine max. Next base: position 4,051,562 of record NC_016088.4, on the reverse strand, counting down.
AACATTATTTGTCATGAACATATATTAATTTTTATAAATATTTATTTAATATTTAGTAACATATATTTTGTAAATTAAAAAATAATATAAAAATTATAGAAAAATACTAACCTATATAAAATCTGTAGGTTATAAACTTATTCGTGCATAACAAGAATTATTACACTAGTTTAGGTTTAAGAGTTTGTTTTCTTGAGATATTATCAAAGCAGATAGTTAAAAATTCAAATCTTTTGCCATTTTTCCCCGCTTCAAGTAATGTCTCCTGAATCTTATCCAAAAACAATAAAGATCATGTTTTATTTCAGTGAAATTTAAACAATTTTGTAATAAAAGAGGTATTTGGTGGAAAAAAAAATTTTGGTTTCCCAGAATTAGAGGTTGAAAAACTTAATTTAAATGTTTTGTATGCAATTTAAAAGAATAACATTCTTGAGAAAAAATGTTTTCGAGTAATATTTTTTAAACAGCTTCCAGGAAAAGTAAAGATCTGACTTTTTTTAGTTTAATTTTTTTACTATAGTAAAAATATCATGTTATTTTTTATTAAGTTATATAATGTGATACATAAATATAATAATTGATAAAAAAATATATATAATTCTTTAATTCTTAAAAAATTTATATAAAATTTTTGAATGATTAACTAAATAAATTTTATTTATTCCCATAATTTATGATTCCAAACTTTTCTCCTATCAAACTTTTCTTTAAGTGAATTCTAAAACATTAGCTGCCACTTGAACTAACTCATAATGATATTATAATTTATAAATACATATACCTTTATCGCTTTTTCTTTTCTTTTGTGTTGCTATTTTGTAAATTAGTTAATCATGCGTCGTTTTATTTATAGATTAATTAGTCACATAAAAGGATAAAAAATGACTGTGTCGTGAGATTCACTCCAAAAGATTAATATTCTTTAGAATGGCAAACAATAATTATTTTAAGTGCCCACTTATGTTCCATTCTGGATTTTTTTTTATTTCGACGATATTTGCCTTTTTTTTTTTACCTCCAATTACATTATGCATAAAAAAATCTAATTGTTTTTTTAATATGTCCACGTCCATGAGGAGGAGGTTCCAAGACGTTCATAAATGGATAGCGTTAGCAAGAAAACTACAAATCTGTTGCCTAATTTCAATAGTCTTGAATGTATGCATATTATTAAATTATTAATTATTGGTCATTAAAATTAATTACATAATGAATGAAGCATTTTTAGTGTCTGTTAAACGGTCAAGTTGTTTCACCATCATTAATAAAACAGCATAAATGAGCACTGTTTCCTTGATATGCCTTGTCCTTTGAAACAAAGCACCTCTTGCCTTCTTTAACAAGTGAACGGGTTATAAAACTAAGATATGTTTAGTTCATTCATGTCACAAACGAATCATAGCAATTAAAGTAAACTAGTATTTAATAATAAACACTTTTCTAGTTCTCCCTCCTTATGTTATGTCATAACTAGGTGGGCCTTGGACATAGGGGTTCAATTGGGTTTGACACCCATTTTCAATATTGAAGCTAAGTTAACAACAAAACGTTAGAATTTTACCACTTCTTTAACATACAACAGCCCAAGAAGAAGAAGAAGAAGATATCAACTATGTCACAACTTTTGAGGTTAATTGGCACAAATGATTCATACCTCGAGGCTATATATTACAACTCCCTTAACGACCAAACACAATAGACCACAAAGCGAAACTATTGAACTATAATTTAGGACCAAGATTTTTCACCTCATTATGAGTAAGTTCGAAATATCTAACCCACACAAAAAAATGAAGCAAATCTATTACCATAAGGATAAGGGTAGTAACGAAGCCCCATTTAAGAAAAAGCGGAAGAAAAAAAACACTATTAAAAAGTTTTACCCATTCTCTCACTATCTGTTAGACCTAATTTCATCATCATCATCCATCACTTAGAACGAGTCTTGCAATCCATTCTATTCACCAACAACTACTACTCACAAACTCATACCAAACAAAAAATAAATAAAAAAAATAAAATAAAACCCTATTATCACCAAAATCCCCAAAAGGCCACTGCATGATTTTCATATTTGCCTTCTTAAACATTACTACACCCTCACGTTAGAATCTCTCGATTTGCCCTAATTTCATTTCAGAAAACGTGTTTAGGGGAAGGATTAACCGCTTATAAACGGTGAATACTAGGGTGACCGGGAAACGCAGGTCAAATTTTACTACCGCCACGCCACCACCCTCATTTTTTTTTTCTCCTTCTTATATTATATCACAATGTTTTAACTTTCTCCTTCTCTCTTTTTATTTTCTTCTTTCTCTCTCGCTCTGTTTGCCCAGAAAATCAAAGAGAAAAGAAAAATAAAAATAATAATCCTCTTTGAAATTCAAACTTAGAGAGAGAGAGAAAAAAAAAAAGAAACTTCTCTGTGGAAAAAACCTTTGTGTTCGTTCTCTTCAGCACTTCCACGTTGACGCTTTTCTGAAGAATCACAAAGGCTCGAGAAAAGAAATAACTTTGTTACACAAAGCATTTTTCTCTATCTTTCTTCGAAGTTCAGAGAGACTTGGCGATCACTCTGTAAATTTCTTCTTCCTCCTTCGTTCCAATTCATCCTCACGTTGCTTTACATTGAAGTAATGCGAATTTCGCTTGCGATTCTCTTTCTGTTTCAGGATTTGGCTCCTCCGAGGTGATCCTCTTCGCGGAGGCAGGGGTTTGGATTCAAGCTTCGCGTTGATTCCTCGCGGTTAGATCTGAACTGTGCTCGCTGCTCTTGCTCGATTGAGAAGCTTGAGTTTTGAGGATTTTGAATTCTTTCGGAGTTTGGAAGCATGATTTGTTGTAGAAGATAGATAGAGAGAGTGTTTGTTTCTGTGCTTTTGTGGTTTGAGATGAAGAGGTCCAGAGATGAAGTTCTCACGAGTTGTTCTCAATTGAAACGGCCTGTGTTGTCTTCACGAGGAGAAGCGTAAGTTTTTTTTTATTATTATTTTTTTTATTTTGGTGTTTTGTTATCTTCAATTTAATTGTACTGTGCTCGTGTTTTGACTTTGTTGTATTTTCTGCTTGATCAAAAGTTTGCATCTTCAATCGAGTGATGAGGCTATTTGATTTCTCGGTGTGGTGAAGTTTTGTGTTTTTGTGTGTTTGTGTGAAATCGAAGGAGTTTCTATAGTTGTTTTGCTCTGTAATTTGTTTTTGTATGTATAGGCTTCAGTGAAGCGTCTAGTTTTTGTTTTTGTTGGTTTTTTTGACTGTGAAATGAGATCGGATGTTTCTTATCTGGATAATGTTTGAATCGTTCTCATCATAAGTCGATTTTTACGTTTTATTTGTGCACCGAGTTACGGTTCTTAGTATTTTATGAAATTTTTGGAACGAAGGTCTGGGCAACCGCAGATGATGAATGGAGGTGCTCAGAAACTGACAACTAATGATGCCCTTGCATATCTCAAGGCAGTGAAGGATATATTTCAAGATAAGAGGGACAAGTATGATGACTTTTTGGAGGTTATGAAAGATTTCAAGGCTCAAAGGTTTGATCATGTTGTACCATATTCTTTGTCCTCCCCGCCTCCTGCTCAATTATTTGTATATTATTTTGGTATTATATTGGGGAAGGGGATCTTGGTTTTGTTAGTAGAAATTGAGTTGTGTTTCCTTTTGGTGCATTGTAGAATTGATACTGTGGGTGTCATTGCAAGAGTGAAGGAACTGTTTAAAGGCCACAGAGATCTTATATTAGGATTTAACACCTTCTTGCCTAAGGGTTACGAAATCACACTTCCATCAGAGGATGATCAACCTGCCCCAAAGAAACCCGTTGAATTTGAAGAGGCTATAAATTTTGTGAACAAGATAAAGGTAAGAGCATTGTTGAGTCTGATGAGTTCTAACTATACAGATTTGTTCTCAACCAATGGATAGCTTTGCTTTTGAGTCTGATGGATCCTTTTCATGCAGACTCGTTTTCAAGGTGATGATCATGTGTATAAATCATTTCTTGACATATTGAATATGTACAGAAAGGAAGACAAATCTATTACTGAGGTCTACCAGGAGGTATGTGTGTATGCCTATGTTATGTGTTATCATGCTATAACTGGGCATTATTCTTTTTCTTTTCTTTATTTCCTCTGGTAATAATATTTCTTTTGATTCTCATCTTTGTCGCATATTGGATTTCTTCAGGTTGCTGCTATTTTTCAGGACCACCCTGATCTTCTTGATGAGTTTACTCATTTTCTTCCAGACGCTTCTGCAGCTGCCTCTACTCATTATGCTTCTGCTCGGAATTCTATGCTTCGCGATAGGAGCTCTGCAATGCCAACAATACGACAATTGCACGTTGAAAAGGTTTATCTCCAATTCTTATGTCCCTCTTTGCTGTTGGGGCATACCTAAGGAGCTAAGGTGAGGTGCCAGAAGGGGTCAGCACATCTTGCTTATTAAAGTGCTGTCCCTTCAGTGAGGTGCTTGCCTCTAGCACTGTTATGGTTCCAGTGAGGCACACCTTTAACATATTACTGATAGCTAAAAATAAACCAAAAGTGCCAGCCATCTAATTTGCTAACTAAGATGTTAAATTGGGTAGAAGTGTTATGATGTCAAAAAATTAACAATTGTTGATGTTTGGGACTCTTGTCAGCTGCTAGGATTTGTAAATTGAACATCTAAATCATTTATTTTTTTACTGAAAATGTTATGCCTAGTTGTCAGTCTTTGATGATTTTTGCCCTGAGAAATTAAAACCCTGTAGAGCCTCAAGGCCCCATCTTTTGTCTTTGTTGACCTCCGTGGCTTTGTCCCTACAAGTTTTATAGTTGCTCATCAAGCTAACATTCTACTCATCTGCATGTCAGCGAGAACGGACCATTGTTTCACATGGTGATCATGACCCCAGTGTTGATCGTCCTGACCCAGATCATGACAGGGGTTTGTTAAGGATAGAAAAGGAGAGGAGACGTGTGGAGAAGGAAAAGGAACGTAGAGAAGATAGAGACAAGAGAGAACGTGAAAGGGATGATAGAGATTATGAGCATGATGGGGCTCGAGATAGGGAGCGATTCTCTCACAAACGGAATCGTAAGGCTGAAGACTCTGGAGCTGAACCATTGCTTGATGCAGATGAAAATTTTGGTGTGCGTCCTATGTCATCCACTTGTGATGATAAAAATTCTCTGAAAAGTAAGTATGCCATCATTACTTTTGATCTTGAATCTACAAAACTTAATTTTGTATATTTTTTACCTTTCCTAACTAACCGATGATGTACAATGCACAAATTATGGAGCATATGCTTTGATGTTTACTCAGGAAAGAAATAAATAAATGGAAAAAACACGAAAAGATATCAACTTAAAAGTTCATTAGTGAATGCTAAAAAATTAAAATGAAAAAGAATATGTTTTCTTTTGGTGATAGAATTATCCATAATCAAGAAGCGCTTTGAATTTTATATTTATCATCTAGGGCTATGTCAGTATTTTCCTTGTTCTGTGTACAAGGAGAAACCTAGTTTATTACAATTTTTTTTGTGCTTTTAACTCCTCCCTTTCTTTTTGTGTTTTGTTATTTATCTTAAATTTTGTCATTTCAGGTATGTACAGTCAAGAGTTTGCTTTCTGTGAAAAGGTCAAAGAAAAATTACGAAATCCTGATGACTACCAGGAATTTTTGAAGTGCTTGCATATCTACAGCAGGGAAATAATTACCCGACATGAGTTGCAGTCATTGGTATGGTTTGCATATTAATTTTTATAAGATACTTCACTGATTTTAGTATTAGATTCTGTTAAGATGGATGACTTTAATTTGTCAATCTATGTTGGTTTGGTTGGAAATGAACATTGATTGACCTAAATTCCTTATAAATTGTGAAGGTAAACTATGGAAGGAAGATAAATTAGATTATGTTATTGTTGCATAATCTTGAGAATTTATTTAAGTGTTGTACTGTGAACTGTCAATTTGGAGACTGAAGTTGGGCCAGGCAAAATTTGGTTTGGGCCAGCATAGTCCTATGGGGGCTATGAGTGTGCTAGCAGACAAATTTCAAGGAATAATAAAGTCCTGTGATGAGAATAGATACTCAATAAATTGAAGGAATAACCGATTTCCATGCAATAAATTTAAGTACTACTAAGACAATACATTGACCGAAGACCATTTTGAATGGAATGTTAGAGTAGCTATTGAAGGAAAGGACTTCAATGGGTTTATGTTATTTCTAAAGTGATCAATTGCTTTCTATGTGGTTTCAGTTTTTGTCCATTTATTCTTGACAAAGCTGGCGGACTGTTCCTTCTAAATCCCTCTTCTAACTTCTACATTTGTCTATCTAGAAATATAACAAAACGAATTTGGGGCATTAAAGTAGATCTATTGTCCATGCTGAAGCTTACTTCAACTTCAATAATCTGCTAAAACTGAACTTGCTCATGAAAAACTATTGATCCCTCCCCTGGATGAACCATATAGACCAGATAAACCATGAACTAGAATAGAAGAGCTTGCCCCACCCATGAGTAAATATTTCGTAGTAGCCTCATTAGATTGTACATCTTTCTTGAAGTAATAGAACAGTTGATTGCTATCTTTCTAGAAGGTCATTCCTCTCTCCTGAAAAATTGTATAAATAGAATATGATGTTAAAATCTTGAAGATAACTGAATTTTTCTCTTGATCATTTTAAATTCCAGCTTGACCTGCTTTTAGTGTATTTCACACTGTAATATATATTTCCATTGAAGTATAGTCCTTTTACTAGTCATGCAATGCAATATGATAGACTCTTGGTCACTTATTCTTCCAGGTGGGTGATTTACTGGGAAAATATCCAGATCTTATGGAGGGGTTTAATGAATTTTTGCTTCAATCTGAAAAGAATGGTAACATTCAAACTAATTTATTACTTTCTATGAAGTTAAATTTTGTAATTTATTTCTAATCAGGTTCTATGATGCAGATGGTGGATTCCTTGCTGGTGTTATGAATAAAAGTAAGATGTTTTGCAGTTATCTTCTGATAAATGCTCCCCTTTTTATTTTTATGTAAAGTGATCTGGGTTCACGTGAACATTTTCAGTTTATTGTCTCATCCAAAAATTTTGTTGTGTTTAACAGAGTCCTTATGGAATGATGGACATGGACTGAAACAAATAAAGGTTGAAGACAAGGATAGAGATCAGGATAGAGATAGAGACCGTTATAGGGATGATGGGATGAAAGAAAGGGACCGTGAATTCCGAGAAAGGGACAAATCTACTGCGATTGCCAACAAGGATGTTTTAGGTTCTAAGATGTCTCTATATCCCAGCAAGGAGAAGTATTTATCCAAACCTATAAATGAGCTGGACCTTTCTAACTGCGACCAGTGCACTCCTAGTTACCGTCTCTTACCGAAAAATGTATACTTATTTTATTTATTTATGTCTTCATATTTTTTATTATTTTTCTAATGGAATCTCTGATGTTCTCTTGCTGATTGTGTTCTGCGTGTGTATTATCTGTGCTTATGCAGTACCCAATACCTGTAGCTAGCCAGAAAACAGAACTTGGTGCTGAGGTGTTGAATGATTACTGGGTGTCTGTCACTTCAGGAAGTGAGGATTATTCCTTCAAACATATGCGCAAAAATCAGTATGAAGAGAGTTTGTTTAGATGTGAAGATGACAGGTCAGAGCTTGCCAGTGATGTTTAAGTACATTTTAAACTAATTGTTTTGTTGATTTATCTTTTATTGATGATCACTGTCATAGTTGCCAAATTGTTCCAGTTTTTGTTTTTGCCATCATTGGGTTGATTAAGACATGATTTCCGTAAGTTGTCTATCACTGGCGCTTGCTGATATTATGTTAACTGGGCTGGCAGGTTTGAACTTGACATGTTGTTAGAGTCTGTAAATGTGACAACCAAACGAGTAGAAGAGCTGTTAGACAAGATCAATAGTAATATAATTAAAGGAGACAGCCCAATTCGTATTGAGGAGCACTTAACAGGTTATAGTCTTTTCAATTGACCATTGGAATTTCTGAAAGCAGATATGCAGTGCGATGTAATTTCTTTTTAGTTTTCTATGTTCTGATGTGACTTTCTCTGTATGTTTCTTTAGCTATAAACCTTAGGTGTATTGAGCGATTATATGGTGACCATGGGCTTGATGTGATGGAAGTGTTAAGGAAGAATGCACCTCTAGCTTTGCCAGTGATATTAACACGCTTGAAGCAGAAACAGGAAGAGTGGGCAAGGTGCCGTGCTGATTTTAGTAAAGTTTGGGGTGAAATATATGCTAAGAACTATCACAAATCTCTTGATCATCGTAGCTTCTACTTTAAGCAACAGGATACTAAAAGCTTGAGCACCAAAGGTAATAAATAACTTTTCATTTCAATAACTTTGAATTCTCGAAGCTTTTAATGTTTGGATCAGAGTATTCTTTTAAGGCTACAAAAATTTAATCATGTAAGATATCATCATCATTTTGTTGATATACCTAAACCAGAGTTGTCAATTGCACGCTATAGCGCTGGTGCGTTGTGGCTATTGCCGCTCTGTTAAAGCCCATCTTGTCACTGCTTGCTGTTGTGCTTGGAATGGTGCAAATCGCGGCCATTTTTTTGGCTATTCGGGGCATTAGCAGACGCAGCTTTGATTAATGGTTGAAAACCCCTGTTTACCCCCACAATACTGCGTCGTTTAAGGTTTATTTTGGGGGACACACTTACCTTATTTAGGTTTTGAAATTGAAACCCTATTACTAAGAGAGCTGGTAATACTGTAGCTGACCAGTTAGCTAGTTTTGCTTTTTTGTTCAAAGAGATGTATTTGGGTTGGGGGCTATCTCCATCAGATTGAATCTGCTATTTTAGCTGATGTACAGACTTTGATTTCTAAAGAATAGAAACAGTATTTGACGTCAAAAAAAGAAAAAAAAAACAATTGTGTGCCCTTGTGTATTTGAAATATGACTCACTATTCTCTGGCGTCATCTCCAGCCATTTCTGACACCAAAGGTAATAGATAACTTTTCATTTCAATAACATTGAATTCTTGAAGCTTTTAATGTTTGAATCAGAGTATTCTTTTAAGGCTGTAAAAATTTTAATCATGTGAGATATCATCATCATATTATTGATATACTTAAACCAGAGTTGTCAATTGCACGCTGTAGTGCTTTCGCGTTGTGGCTATGGGCCACTCTGTTAAAGCCCATCATGTCACTGCTTGGTGTTGTGCCTGGAGTGGCACAAATCATGGCCATATTAATGGCTATTTGTGGCATTAGCAAGCACAAGTTTGATTAATGGTTGAAAACCCCTGTTTACCCCCACAATACTGCGTCATTTAAGGTTTATTTTGTAATTGAAACCCTATTCTAAAACAATCGTGTGCCCTTGTGTCTTTGAAATGTGACCCACTATTCTCTGGCGCTGTCTCTAGCAATTTCTGACGTTTTCTGGCACCTTCCTAGTGTTACTCGGTGCAATTGGCTTGATTTTTTTACTTAATTTTATATTGATCACAACTCACCATTGTTTCTCTAAAGTCTAGACACCATGCAAAACAAAATCAGTGGGATGCGATTTGAATACAGTGCAATTTTCGCATATGTTGGTGATCATGATGCAATAATTCTTTCCATTTTTCTGACACTGACACCTTTCTTTTATGAAACTTTTACAGCCTTGCTGGCAGAAATCAAAGAAATCTGTGAAAAGAAACGCAAAGATGATGTTCTTCTTGCTATTGCTGCTGGAAATAGGCGGCCAATTCTTCCAAACTTGGAGTTTAAGTATTCTGATCCAGATATTCATGAAGATTTATATCAGCTCATAAAATATTCCTGTGGAGAAATTTGCACAACTGAACACGTGGATAAAGTTATGAAGGTTTGGACAACATTTTTAGAACCCATGCTTTGTATTCCTTCTCGGCCCCAGTGTGCAGAGGATACAGAAGATGTTGTCAAGGTTAAGAATAATTGTGTCCTAAATGACACAGCAACTGTTGCTGAGAGTGACTGTAGCCCTGTTGTGGGTGCTACCATAATGAATCCAAAGCATATAAATGTTTCCAGAAATGGGGATGAGTGTATGCCATTAGATCAATCAACTTCTAGTAAAGCATGGCAGTCAAATGGTGATAGTGGGGTTAGAGAGGATAGGTATCTTGATGACCATGCATTGCGTAAAACTGAAACTTTGGGCAGCAATACACAGCATGGTAAAATGAATAGTATTGCATTCACACCTGATGAACCATCAGGATTTAACAATAAGCAAGACCAGTCCAGCGAACGGTTAGTGAATGCAAATGTCTCACCAGCATCTGGAATGGAGCAAAGCAATGGAAGGACAAACATAGATAATTTGTCGGGTTAGTAACTTACTTCAACAATGATGATACTTCTTGACTCTTACCCTACCATTTATTTAAAATACTGTCATTAATTTGTCCTATCATCTTAAATTGTTGCTTTCTGAGAATGTATGGAACTGAGATACATTTTTTTGTTCAAGGACTCACTGCCACTCCAACAAGACCTGGTAATGCTTCTGTTGAGGGAGGACTTGATATACCGTCATCAGAGGTATGGCTTAACTCTGGGTGCAGCTTATGTCAGTCTCAATTTAAATTTTGCTTATTCATCTTGAGGATAAATTTTGATTTGCTGTCAATAAACTAACATACCCTGGCACCAGAGGCTCCTCGCTTCGTGAAGGTGTGGGGAGGGTCATTGTACGCATCCTTCCCCTTGCATATGCAGAGAGTCTGTTTTTGGATTTGAACCCATGACCAACCGGTCATCAAGGCACAACTTGACTGTTGCGCCGGGGCCTGCTCTCTATGATTTGCTGTCTTTATGAAGGTTTTTTTTTTTGCACTGTCAGTAAACCAATTGATGCCATTCCACCTTCTGAAAAAATTATTAAAATACTTTCTAATGCAAGGGAAACACCAATGTCGCTGCACTTTCTTGTTTTCTGATATCATATAATTGCATTGAGTATGCCTGTCTTTAGGTCTAAAAAAAATGACAGCATATGGTATAATAAAAAATATATCATGTGAATTAGAAAGGCTATATGGTAGCTTTTTATGGATCAAGTTCTGTTTTCCCTTGTATGTGTTCTATGATTGACATTTCTCACTGTCCTTAACATCAATGCGAATTGACTTGGATATCTTGAACTATTATATTGCAAACCAGATTTTTATTAGGTGGTATTTCATCTCCTTGAATTTGGTCAAGTTGATTGTGGTAAAAGTATGTTCATGATTAATAGATCTTGTAACATGTATATGGTTAATGAATATCGTTCTACAATGAATTGATCCTCATATTATAATTACTAAGATTAGAATGCTAAACCGTAAGTTGTTAGCTTTTCAAAACAGAGTATGAAGAACACTATTTCCTTTTTACATGTGTTTAAGGGACTATAATTGATTGCCATCCTAGCAAAATTCATGGATATCATTATTCTTCAAATATTTTCTGCATTATAACATAATCAAAATTGTTGACTAAATATTAATGTGCTTTGTCCTTTTTAAAACTAGTCATTCTGTGGCATCATTATGAGTGATGTACTGAATTTTGCTAGACCAGGCATCATTCTGAATAATATGGTGAATTTTTGTTTCTTTATCATCGCTTAGGGTGGTGATTCTACAAGACTGGGTACATCAACAAATGGGGCCATCACTGGAGGCACCAAAGTTCACCGATACCAAGAGGAATCAGTTCGACCCTTCAAAAATGAAAGAGAAGAGGGTGAGTTATCTCCTAATGGAGACTTTGAAGAAGATAACTTTGCATTTTATGGAGGTAATGGTTTGGATGCAGTGCATAAAGGAAAAGATGGTGGTGTGAGTCGGCAATACCAAAATAGGCACGGGGAAGAAGTTTGTGGTGAAACTAGAGGAGAAAACGATGCTGATGCTGAGGTGAAGGTGAAAGAAGCCATTCCCGGTCTTCCGAGGACAGTGAAAATTCCTCCTGAAAATTTTGA